>NW_007247758.1:335634-381462 GCF_000164805.1 Carlito syrichta | reverse complement strand
GAATTGAGATTCCAGAAGCAAAACTTCAATTTCTCAACCAACTCATCTTCGACAAAGCCCCCACCACCTACTACTGGGGAGAGGAGAACCTATTCAGTAAATGGTGCTGGGAAAATTGGCTGACCACATGCAGAAGATTGAAACAGGACCCCTATCTATCCCCATACACAAAAATTAACTCCAAATGGATCAGATACCTAAATATAAAACCTCAAACCATAAGAACCTTAGAAAATGAAGGACATACCCTCATCGAAATCGGAACTGGCATCCAATTCCTGAACAAAACCTGAAACCCACAGGTCATAAGAGAGAAGGTAGACAAATGGGACTTTATTAAACTGACAAGCTTCTGCAGATCCAAAGTAACCATCAAGAGAGCAGGGAGACAGCCTACAGACTGGGAAAAAGTATTTGCCAACTCCAGGTCTGACAAAGGCTTAACATCTTGTATCTACAAGGAACTCAAACATGCTGAAAAGAAAAGAACAACCCCATTGTAAAGTGGGCAAAAGATATGAATAGACACTTCACAGATGAAGATTTCTGAGCAGCCAACAGACATATGTTGAAATGTTCAACCTCACTAGTCATCAGGGAGATGCAAATCAAAACCACACTGAGATACCACCTAACTCCAGTCAGAATGGCAGTTATCAACAACTCAAAAAATAACAGCTGCTGGAGAGGGTGTGGTGAAAAGGGAACACTTCCGCACTGTTGGTGGGAGTGTAAACTAGTGCAACCTCTGTGGAAAGCAGTGTGGCGATTCCTAAGAGCTCCAAACATCAACTTCCCATATGACCTCGCAATCCCCCTACTGGGAATATATCTTGAAGAACTCAAATCACTCTATAAAAAAGATACCTGCACATGTATGTTTATCACAGCATTGTTCATAATAGCAAGAACCTGGAATCAACCATGCTGACCATCAAAAGAGGACTGGATTAAAAAATGTGGTACATATACATGATGGAATACTATGGAGTCATAAAAAAGAACAAAATCATGAATTTTGCAGCAACCTGGATGGAACTGGAGTCTATAATACTGAGTGACTTCTCACAGAAACAAAGATCTGAGTATCACATGTTCTCACTCATATAATGAACCTTCAACAACCAATGTAATACTATAAGAAAATGACTGACAGTAGTGGGAAACTACGGTGGGGGAGGGAGATGGGATTAACGGTAGCAAATATCTGTCTGGGGATGGGGAAACACCTCTTATCAACAAGGGTGCCTGACCGAAACGTATTTGTATACCTAACCCTTAACTGTACCCCACAATATCATAATAAAAAATATTGATTATAAAAAAAAAAAGAAATGAAGGGCAAATAGAATCTTCCCCTACCTATTAAAAACAGTTCTAAGGTAAAATGATAAGTATAAGCCAAAATTAATAAAATGTAAAATAAAAGCATAGCTTGATCAATAAAATAACTTAAAAACAATTTATTTAAGTTGTCAAAGATAATTAAGAAAATTTAGCAAAGATGTAATATTATGCATTACTAGGAATACAATTTAATAAGTGAATTATTTAATGGGCATAAAACAATTGTAACTAAATAAAATTTTTAAATCTAGATATAGAAAATGAGTTCCCATAAATATGGAAAAATCAAAATTTATCAAGAAGAGGTGAAAACCTGACGAGATTCATAGCAATAGAAGAAATTGGATAAATAGTCAATGATAAAACAGAAGTGTTTTATGATTGTGATCTGGAAAAGAAAATAGAATTTGCCTAAGGAAAAAAAGTCAGTAAATGTTAAGACTGATTCAAATCATGATTTTTCATACTAAAAATGCATTGTCTTAAGTATTTTACTCAAATGATAATAATAATATAACAGCACAAAATGTCCTCAAAATATATTTAAACTAGCATGAATTGATATAAGAAATTAACAATTTTTCCATACATTCGCAATTAGAAAATATAGCTTTCAAAAAGCATCCAAATCAACATAGTTATAAGTGCTATAAAATATTTAAGAATCAATATAGAAAAGAATTTGTCACATATATCATTTTCAATCATCACAAGAAAAGAAGGAAAAATAATGATAATATCTCCTGTTGATTGGATGTGAAGAAATCCGTATCATCACACGTTTTGGTTGTAGTGTGAAACTGTTCATCATTTTTTTGGGAGGGACTTTAGAAATGTCCGTGCAAAAAGAAAAACACATGAATTTTGCTTTGGTAGTTTAATTTCTGATTGTGTGTGTGTGTATATGTGTGTATGGTGTATGTGTGTATGCTGGGGGAAGACATTCATAACAGCACAATTCACAACAGCACATCTCATAATAAAAAAATATAGAAACATAAAAGTTCTGTTTAATAAATTATGATATATCCATAGCCTCTATCTAAATGTATGGATACTGAAAGTTCTCCAAGCCACAATCTTAAGTGAAAAACAGCAAGTTTCTTAATGCTAGATATAGTACAATCACTTTATGCATGTACACCGTGAAGTAGAGTAGACCCTTGGTTTTTGCCTTATAATAAACGTACTTACAAAAAGATTATCCTTTTTGCTATTTTAATAATTATATTTGCAGTGTGTACCTTACTGTTGTTTTCAATTTTTACATATAAGACTGTAGAATCTCAAGTATTTTAAGCTTTTTTTAAAAACTTATGTGCAAGTGATATTAGAAATTGTGTTTACCCGAAAGTAATTCATAGATTGTTTTTCTACTTTCGCCCAAACAGTAAGTTTGTCACTAGATTTACTCATTATTCAGTATTTTTTCAGTATATACATGTCCTATGTATATGCTGACATGCTAAGCTCAGATTTTGTACCAAAACCCATGATGGACTTGCATGTGGTTGAAATCACAAACTGAAATAAACATGTCACTGATTTTGATATATACTAATAAATCTCTAGTTTGTTTTGCTTTGTGATTTATTAATAAGCTTTTAATTAATGTCGCAGCCAGATATTTTGACTATCTTCTGAGATAAAAGAAAAAGGAAATAAATGGAAGTGAAAAATTTCAGCTTGACAGTGTGTTTGTCCAGTTAAAACCCTTCATCCAGTGTGTCATATGACACACTTTCTTGGGAATAAAATTCTGCAGAAAACATTTCTTTCTATAGCATATGTTACATAATTCAAAAATTAGATTTTAAAGTAACAAAAATTATTGGCCTGTTTAATATATTTTAAAAATATAAACTATACGCAATAGTACATTTATTTATTTTATTAGAGGTTTTGGATAGAGTTGGATAGCTCAGAGAAAAGATTCTGATCAATTTATGAGCACTGGATTTGAGAAAAATCTCATAAAAATGAACGATAATAGGATAAAGTTTTAATAGTTTCCTCTCCTTTGGGTATCTCTGCAAGAGAGGAAAATTGACATAAATAAACTTTTAAAATGCATTTTTATAGAGAATGTTGCAATCAAGTAGCCCAGTGTGCCCTTGTCCTTATTATCTAAAACAGTTTATAACATATAGAAATGTTCACATCTGTAAATGTTTTCGTGAATTAGCTGATAAATAAATTGATGACCAAAAACACAGAAGAAAACCAATTTTACCTTTGCCTACATACAAGCATAATAAGATAATTAGAAAATTTATTACATTTAATATGCTGAATAGGGTACTGAACATTGGAACACAATATTGAATAAACCAGAAATCACTTCTGCCTTCAAGATGTAACAAAGTTTAGAGCAAAATGAAACTAAAAAGAAATTTTAAAAATAAACTAAATATTTGCTTAAGTGAAGGCTAGGATAGATGAATAAAGAAAGCATGAAAATTGGAGAAATCTAAATGTAAATAATAGTTATAAGACGAATGGAGGAAAGTGTAAATACAAAAACTATTTTCTTGAACATCATCTTAGTCTTCTCAGATGCACAGGGTGGATTTCTGGACTTCTCTTTTTCTACTATTTCAACTAAAAAGGCATCCAGAAATTATGTCATTTGCATCTGTCTTATATGCAGTAAATCGAACACAAAGTTTTTTACAATGTCTTGTAATATTGGCCTAATTCTGACACTCTTCATTCTGTCTTAGATGATTGCAATAGTTTCTGATCTCATCTACTCACTGCTTTTTCCAGTTCATCTTTTTTATTACTGATTAGTATATTCCTCAAGACAATGCCAATCATATAACACTTTAAGATAGTGTGCTTGCTTCACATAGTAACATTCTTACCACAACAAACACAACGGTTATTATGTTGACATAAACTGAAATTTCGTTTGTCTTTTTCTTGACCAAGCCATTCATGAAAACTGCATTACAATTACAGTAGAAAGATAATCTGTAATGTCACCTTATTCATAATGTTTCTTCAGCCATATTTCTTTTCCAACATTATCCATCACTTACTCATCTATTCCACACAATGTGGTGACTATCTGCACTAGGTCAGGCATTGTATTTAACATTAAGGACATTAAATTTTAGGATGGGTCTATACCATGAGAGAAACATGGCCAAATGACAGAGCTAGACAAGTAAATCAAAAAATGTAATACAATACAATTCTTCAACATTTTATTCATCTTTCCAAACTTAGTGGCATTTCTTATGCAGTGAAAATTTCTAGAAATTCTGTGATTAAATAAGATACCCTTTTGCTTTTTCTGTTATGCTACTTTATTTATATTAGGATAACTATTTAATTCCTTTTAGCAATATAATTAGTTCATTCATTTATTCAGTATATATTTCACTTTCTAGTCTGTGCTAGATGTTTCCTGTATGCCCCCTACTGGCTTAAAATTCTTTTTGAATAAATTGTATGTCTTGTTTTTATTTTATAAATTTCTAGAACAAGTGTAATATTCTATTTTCAGATTTAAAAAATAAATGAATCATGTAAACACAGCACTAGAAGATGTTTTAATTATAAGAAGATTGGTTGATAAAGGTATCGGTCTCTTTTAAGAGCTAATCCTAGGTTAAGTTGTCTTATTACAAGTACATGTTCAGAAGAGCACAGTACTATTTAAACACTACTCTAAGTGAGAATGCATCTATTATGTTGGGGTTTTGCAATTTAAGACTCATATTTTTTTAAACACTGTATGCAAAGATTCATAAACAGAATGATGAATTTTTGAAGTATTGGATTATGGAAGACTAGTTGGAATATTAGAGAAATGAAAAATGTGTTCCTGTGGAAAAAGAAACATGATAGGTAGAAGGAAGCAAGAGGATGTTTCTCTTTAAATTTTACATATCCATCCAGACAGTAAACCTACAACCTATGCAAAATATGTAATAGAGAGGTGGAAGAAGATTTTGGTTTAAAAAAAATAGACAGAAGGTAACTGCTAAGTGTTTGAACAGAAGCTGAATAAACACTAAATTAAAATTCCTTAATTACACTGTTGTAGTAGAAGTAGGATATTAAACTAGATGATTTTTAAGACTACTTTTCAAGTCATGAACCTAGGATAACTTAAATATCTAGTCATATTTCAATTTTCCATTGACCTTTTATTTAGGACTTTATGGTTTTTATTTTAACTAGAAGGAATTGTATATGGATATATTAATGCATTAATGTTTCTGTAAGAAGTGTTTTAAAATGTACATTTCTGAGGTATAGATTTTTCAGAGGTAAAAAAATTTTTCAGTATGTATAAATTAAAAAGTCATTAAAGTATATTGAGTGACTACAAGGTGTTCACAATTGAACATCCACTTTGATTTCACATATAACTTATTTTCTTAGATTGGATATATTTAACATAATTAAAAGACAAATATGCTGGGTGGGAATGCAAACTAGTGCAACCTCTTTGGAAAACAGTGTGGCAATTTCTAAAAGAACTAGAAATTGACCTTTCAGATGACCCAGCAATTCCCCCATTGGGAATATACCTGGAGGAACTCCAACAAAGAAAGAGAACTGTAGGCAAATATCCTTGATGAACATAGATGCTAAAATTCTCAACAAGAACCTAGCAAGCCAGATTCAACAACACATATTAAAAATCATCCACCACGACCAAGTAGGCTTCAACCCCAGGATGCAAAGCTGGTTCAACATTCATAAGACCATAAACATAATTAAATACATTAACAGACATAAAACCAAAAATCACATGATTATATCATTAGATACAGAAAAAGCTTTTGATAAAATTCAGCATCCCTTCCTGATAAAAACCCTCAAATGTCTAGGCATACAAGGAACATACCTCAAAATAGTAAGAGCCATCTATGAGAAACCCACAGCCAGAATACTGCTAAATAGACAGAAATTGGAACCATTTTCCCTGAAAACTGGAACAAGACAAGGATGCCCACTCTCAACATAGTTTTGGAAGTTCTGGCTAGAGCAATCAGAGAAGAGAAGGCAATCGGGAATATCCAAATAGGAAAAGAGGAAATCAAGTTATCCCTCTTTGCTGATGGCACAATTCTATACTTTGAAAACCCAAGATAATCTGTCGAAAACCTCATTGCACTAATAAAGGACTTTGACAAAGTCTCAGAGCATAAAATAAATGTGCAAAAGACAATCACATTTCTATACACCAATAATAAACAAACAGAAACCCAAATGAAAAGCACAATTCCATTCACAATAGTCACACACACAAAAAATGAAATACTTTGGCATCTTCCTAACCAGAGACGTGAAAGACTTTTACAATGAAAATTACAAAACACTGCTCAAAGAAATCAAAGATGACACAAACAAGCAGAAAAAAACATTACATGCTCATGAATTGGAAGGATCCACATTGTTAAGATGTTCATTCTACCTAAGTCCATCTACAGATTTAGCGCATTACCCATCAATTTACCAGCAACATTCTTCTCAGACCTAGAAACAACAATACAGGGATTCATATGGAAACATAAACGACCATGAATAGCCAAAATAATCCTTAGCAAAAAAAAAAAAAAAAAAAAGCAGGAGGTATCACACTCCCAGATTTTAAACTTTATTATAAAACTACAATAATCAAAACAGTCTGGTATTGGTACAAAAAGAGGCATATAGACCAATGGAATAGAATTGAGATTCCAGAAGCAAAACCTCAATTTCTTAACCAACTTATCTTCGACAAAGCCTCCACCACCAACCACTGGGGAGAGGAAAACCTATTCAGTGAATGGTGATGTAAAAACTGGCTGGCCACATGCAGAAGGTTGAAACAGAATTCCTACCTATCCCCATACACAAAAGTCAACTCTAAACAGATCAGAGACCTAAACATAAAATCTCAAACTATAAGAACCTTAGAAAATGCAGGAGACACTCTTATGGAAATTGGAGCTAGCAACCAATTCCTCATCAAAACCCCAAGTGCCCATGCCATAAGAGGTAAAATAGACAGGTGGGACCTTATCAAACTGACAAGCTTCTGCAAAGTCAAAGAAACCATCAAGAGAGCAGGGAGACAGCCCACAGACCAGGAAAAAAATATTTTCCAATTCTGTCTGACAAAGGCCTTGCATCTAGGATCTAAAAGGAACTCAAGCATGCTGAAAAGAAGAAAAAAAACAGCCCCATTACTCAGTGGGCAAAAGATATGAATAGACCGTTCTCAAAAGAAGACATATGAGCAGCCAACAGATACATGAAAAAATGTTCAGCCTCACTTGTCATCACAAGAAATGCAAATTAAAACTACACTGAGATACCACCTAACTCCAGTCAGAATGGCCATCATCAATAACTCAAAAAATAACAGATGCTGGAGAGGACGTGGCGAAAAGGGAACACTTCTACAGTGTTGGTGGGAGTGTAAACTAATACAGCCTCTTTGGAAAATAGTGTGGTGATTCTTGAAAGTTCTGAAAATTAACCTTCCATATGACCCGCAATCCCTCTACTGGGAATATACTCAGAAGAACTCAAATCACTCTATAAAAAAGATACCTGCACATATATGCCTATCGCAGCATTGTTCACAATAGCAAGAATATGGAAGCAACCCTGCTGCCCATCAAAAGAGGACTGGATTAAAAAAAATGTGTTACATATACACAATGGAATATTATGCAGCCATAAAGAACAAAATCATGAGCTTCGCAGCAACATGAATGGACTTACAGTCTATAATACTGAGCAATCTTTCACAGAGGCAATGAACTGAGTATCACATATTCTCACTCATAAGTGGAACTTGAGCAACTATCGTAATACTATAAGGAAAGGATTGACAGTAGTGGGAAACTGCAGGGGCATGGGGAGGTGGGATTGGCAGTAGTGGGAAACTGCCTGGGAAAGGTGGATCACACTTCATTAACAAGGGTACCTGCACAATAAATATTTGTAAACCTAACCCTGAATTGTACCCCACCATTTTAAAATATAAAAATTAAAAAATAAATTTTTTAAAAAAGAAACAAAGGACAGAGTACCATATATTCTCACTCATAAGCGGAACTTGAACAATTATCATAATAATATAAGAAAGGAATTGGCTGTAATGGGAAACTGCCAGAGGAGGGGAGTGGAATTGACTGTTGAGGGAAACTGCCAGGGGAGTGGGGAGCACACCTTATCAAAAAGGGTACCTGCGTAATGAACATGTGTATGCCTAACCCTGAATTGTTTCCCATACCTTTAAAATAAAAAAAATCCATGAGTAGCTTCAAATATTTTATATGTTCAATTTTTTGCCATTTCTTCTACTTCTAGCCATAATATTTACCAGATTTATTTAAAATCAAGAAAATTACTATTAACAAAACAGAATTGCAAAACTATAAACTTTAATTTGTATAAGATGTAACACTAATATGTTTGATGGAGAGAATGAATAGAAAGACTTAAATGATATTTTTTAAAAAACCATAGGTAATGAGGGAAGTAACATGATAAAGATATCTGTAAAAGAAGATTTAATGGAACATGTTTCAGAAATCCTCGGGAGGAGCAATGTATTGAGTGACTCTGTTAATTACCTTGAGCCACATAACCTATGTGAGTCTCCATTTTCTTATCTCTAGAGGAAGGATAATGGTGCAGATTATTTCGAATATTATTTTGAACTCTACATATATAATTTTATGCAATTAGTTCTGTATTCACTATCAAATAAAATACCTCTTAAATGCCTTGAGATGTGGGCAAGTTTTTTTTATGAAAGGAAAGATATAACTATATGACTCTGGGAATATCTGTCAATCCTCAGTTATCCAGTTTTGGGATTATACATGTGTCTTTATTTCTGGTCTTTTCATTTTTCACTTTTCAGTCATCTCATTGCTTTTTAACACCAAAGAGATCATAAGAAATAGCAAGAATACTATGCAGGCTGATTCTGGACTTCACCCTTAACTGACCAGATGATTTCTATTTCTTTTTTTTTTTTTTTTTTTTTTGAGTTGGAGTCTCACTCTGTTGCCCAGACTGCAGTGCAGTGGCCGCTCCCGGCCACCGCAGCCTCGACCTGCTGGGCTCTGGCGATCCTTCCGCCTCAGCCTTCCAAGTAGCCGGAATTACAGGCACGCGCTACCACGCCCAGCTGATTTTTTTATTTATTATAGAGATGAGATCTCGCTGCCCAGGCGGGTCTCGAACCCGCGGGCTCAGGCAATCCACTCACCTCAGCCTTCCAAAGGCGCGGGATTACAGGCTGAGCCACCGAGCCTGGCTTGATTTCTATTTCTTAACAGTTGAAAGACAGTCACTATGCAAGAAATGCAACAACCCTGAAACTACCATGCTGTGAACAGTCAAGCCACATGGAAATATACACCAGATATATGCTCCATCATCGTAGTGGATTTTCCAGGCTCTGCTACCTCATTTGAAGCCAAATGAGTCAAAGAATCGCCTAGTTAAGACCTTCCTGAGTTCCTGGCCCACAGAACAGGGACAAAATAAAGCTATTTCCTTGAATAACTAAATACCAGAATTCTTAGTAATGTAGCAATGAATAAACTGAACTAGCCACCTATTGTGATGAAAATAGAGACATTTTATTTTGTTAATGTGATTAAAAGGTACATTGTTTGATTTTCAAATATTAAAACAAACTTGTACTTCTGAAATATGCCAAACTTGGACATGATATGTTATCCTTTATGGCTGGACTCGATTGCTACCATTTTTTTTGAGGACTTTTATTTGTATGTTCATGAGGGCTATTTGCCCATTTCTTTTCTTAACTCTTTTGTTTTTTTTTTGCTGGTCTGCTAAAAGAAGTCAGTGCTTCCTCCTTCTTTATTTCTTTATGATTGATGTTGTTTCCTCCTTCAATGTTTGATAACAGTTATCAATAAAACCATCCGGACCAGTGTATTACTTCATTTTTTATTGTAAAGTCAATTATTTTAATAAGTATAGAGCTATTCATATTTTTATTTCTTCTTGAATTAATATTAATACATTTTCTTTTTATAAGACCATAGCGTTTGTGATCTAACACACAAAGAACAGAATGCTCTCATTCATAAATGAGAGCTGAACATTAATTACTTTAGCAAAAGAGAGGGATCGGCAGTCACTGGGCACTGCCAGGGAGTGGAGGGAAGGAGATAGGGCACATAACACAAAAGGTACCTGGTCCTGGTCCCTTATCAAGGGAAATGAAGGCCAACTGGATGCTGAAACTTCACCTACTTGTGTAGTTAATCCTTACTTGTACCCACATCTCTATAATAAAATTAAAAACTAAAAGCTAAAAATATATTTTAAAACAAATAAAATAATTATCTTTAGCTTTATTTATTTATTTATTTTTTGAGTTAGGGTCTCACTATGTCACCCCAGCTGGAGGGTAGTGCCATGCTCAAAGCTCATCACAGCCTTGACCTCCTTGACTCAGGTGATCCTTCCACCTCAGCTTCCCGAGTAGCTGGAAATACAGACGCATGACACCACAGTAGACTTTCTTTTTTCCCCCTTAGAGATAAAGTCTCTCTGTGTTGCCCAGACTGGCCACAAACTTCTGGGTTCAAACAATCCTCCTGTCTCAGCCTCCCAACGTGCTGATATTATAGGCATGAGTCACTATACCTAGCCCAAATTATCTTTTTTAAGAAATTTGTCCAATTCATTTAAGTTGTCAAATTTATTAGCATAAAATTGTTTATAATATTCCCTTATATATTCTTAATATCTATACATTCTATAGTGATAACTCTCTTTTATCCAGATATTTGCAGTTGTATTTTTTCTTATTCATTAATTTTTATGAGCGTTATCAACTTCATTAATCTTTTCAAGGAACCAACTTACAGTATTTTATTTGTTTTCTTTTTTGTTTATTATTTGAGTTGGAGTCTCACTTTGTCACCCAAGTTGAAATGCAGTGGCACTGTCATGACTCACTGCAGCCTTGACCTCCTGGGTTCAAGTGATCCTTGTGCCTCAGCTTCTGAGTAGCTGGGACTACAGGTATGTGCCACTACATGGTGCTAACTTTTTTTTTTTTTTTTTGTAGAGATGATATCTTACTATGTTGCCTGGGCTAAATCCTAAGCTTAAGCAATTCGCTTACCTCAGCTTCCCAAATTGCTGGGATTACAGGCGTAAGTCACCATAGCCAGCCAGTATTGTTAATTTTCTCTATAGATCTTTTTTTCTAATGTATTAATGTCTGCTTTGGTTTTTATTTCTATTCTTCTACTTAATGCAGATTTATTTTGCCACTACTTTTCATATGTTTTTTAAAGAAGAGATACGGGTCACCATTTTTAAGGCTTTTTATTTTCTATATTTAATACTATGGAATTTTTCTACAAGTGCTTTAATTTATTACACAAAGTTGGACATATTTGTTTTCATTACCATTTCATTTGCAGATTTTAGCAGTACATTTTAAAAATTCTTAATACAGTAAGTCCTCTACATGCAAATGAGTTCCAATCTGAGAGTGTGTTCATGAGTCCAACAAAGTTAGCCTAGGTACCAAACTATTTACCAAGTCCTGATCCTTTATCAAGGGAAATGAAGGCCATTTGGAGGCTGAAACTTCACCTACAGTCAGCCTATTTGTGTAATTAATCCTTACTTGTACCCCACATCTCTATAATAAAATTTAAAAAATGAAAAACTAAAGATATATTTAAAAACAAATAAAATAATTATCTTTTGCTTTTTTATTTTCTGTTAGGGTCTCACTATGTCATTCCAGCTGGAGTGCAGCAGCATGCTCACAACTCATCATAGCCTCGACCTCCTTGACTCAGGTGATCCTTCCACTTCAGCCTCCCAAGTAGCTGGAAATACAGATGCATGACACGACAGCAGGCATGACACCACAGCAGTACTATAATAGGTTTATAATACTTTTCACACAAATACATTAAAAAACAATCACAAAAAATAAAATTTTAATCTTATAGTATAACACTTGAAAAATGCAGTAGTATAATACAGTACAACAGCTGGCATACAGGGGCTGGCATCAAGTGAACGGGCAAGAAGAGTAACAAGTTTGAGGGGAGAGAGGGGGAGGGAGATAGCAGAGCTGAAGGATCATCAGCAATAAGAGATGGAGGGCAAGCTGCAAATTCACTCACACCTGATGTTGATGGCACAGGTTTTGGTTCTTTGCTGGATTCAATTCTATCTACTCTCTTGACAAAACAGTTTGGTAATGTCTAAGTAGTAGCTCTTTTTTTTTTTTTTCTCACTATAGATGACACTGTAGCACTGGATTGCATTCTGAATGGCTGCTGCAACCTTCATGTACCATTCTACATCCAGGTCCTATACCTCAAACCCTAACAGTGCCTCATCAAAAAAAAAAAAAAATTCCCTTTGCCATTTTCTATGTTGTGAATCTCTTCAGTTCTTCAGTTACATCTTGCTCTTGTCTCTCTTCATCCTTTCTCTGGGCCTCCAATTCCACCAGGTCTTCATTAGTAAACTCCTTGTGTTGCACAGCAGAGTTCAGTGAAGTCATTCTCTTGCTGATCTAGCTCTAAGTTTCTTGCTGAGGGTCACTACGTTGCTGAAGACTTCTTTGGACTTCTCAAATCAACAAAAATCATGAACAAACTGCAGGCAATGGTTCTTTCAAACCCTATTCATGATGACAGTCATAACCTCATGCCAAGCAAAGGCAGATTTTTTATGGCCTTGTAGATATAACAGTCCTTCTAAAATTGTTGCATGGTTGTTCCTGATTCATCATTTGCCTTTACTGCTTGACAAAAAGTGTGATGTAAATTACATTTCTTGAAATTCATTATAACTCCAACCATAAGCTGGCCCATCGATTGGATGAATGACATAGCATTTGGTGGCAGATGCACTACTTTGATGTTGGGATAAATGTACATGAATGGGGAGTGGCCCGGAGCATTGTTGAACAGCAAAATATATCAAATGCGATATCCTTCTCCAAGCAATATTTCTCTACCTCTGGAATGAAGTAGTGGAAAAACTAGTCCCAGAAAATGGCCTAGGTAACAAAGGTTTTGGGGTTACTCTTCCACATAACAGGAAGGGAGGCCTTGCCTATGTTTCTAAGGGCTCTTGAGTTATCTGAATGATAAACCAAGAGAGGCTTCAGCTTTACACCAGAAGCACTGCCACCAAACAACAAAGATAGCCTATTCTTTGCTGCTTTATTTCCTGGCATCGACTTTTCCTCTTTACTGATTTAACTTTGTCTGGTCTCTTCTTTCAGTACAGACCTGTATCATCCACATTAAAAAACTGCTCAGGTAAATATATACCTTTATCAAAAATTTCTTAAAGCATTTCAGGAAATTCTTGCTTGCACAGCTACTGTATCTGCAATCACTGTAATTGCAGATTGCATTGCAATTGGATTGGTGAAACACCCTGCATCCAGCAAAGCTCTCTTTGAAATTTGAAATTTACTTTTAAACTGGATCTAGCCTTGAGCCAATGAAACCAGACATGGCTGTCATAAAAAGGTGCACCCTCTGATACTTTGCCATGGTTTTTCTTCAAGTCTTCGTAAAGGCTTTTAGCTTTCTCTTGAATCAGCATCAAGCTGATCCTGCATCCACACACTGAGAAGTTTCTCCATCTCATTCATCACTTTTCTACACTTCTTCAATATTATTGTTAACACCGTCAGCACAGCAGACTTCACATGTTCCATAATCTTGTCTTTGTTCTTTAGATGGTTGAACAATTCATGTTATAAGAATGAGCAATGTCTATCATCTTTTTGCCTTGCTCTATTATCTCAATAATTTTCACTTTTCTTTCCACTGTTGTCTCTTGGTTCTTCTTAGCTGTACCAGCTATATCACCACTGCTTTTATGATTGCTTCCAGATGTCCTGGGCTTGAAATAATGGTAGTGTACTGCTGTACTCTACACAGTCTTGTGAAGTAAATTATGCAAATGAACCACCACTTGTAGAGGATGCATGCATGTGACAATGTACACCAGACACACAAACTAACTTATGTGATTAAACATGCAAATCCAGCCGGGCTCGGTGGCTCAGCCTGTAATCCTGCGCTTCGGGAGACTGAGATGAGTAAATTGCCTGAGCCCACGAGTTCGAGACCTGCCTGGGCAACTTGGCGAGACCTCATCTCTACAATAAATCAAAAACTAGCCAGGCATGGTACCGTGCGCCTGTAGTTCCAGCTACTTGGAAGGCTGAGGTGGAAGGAACGCTGTAGCCCAGCAGGTCAAGGCTGCGGTGGCCGAGAGCGGCCACTGCACTCCAGTCTGGGCAACAAAGTGAGACTCCAACTCAAAAAAATAAAAAATAAATAAATAAAGTAAACATGCAAATCCACATTAGCCTATTTGAAAGTTCACAACTTGGAATAGCAGATCAGAGCCTTTCTCACCCAACAAGGCAGAAAATAGAGAACAAGCCATCAACAGACAAAGTCACTTCAAACACATTTGGATGGGTGAAGCACCCTGCATCCAGCAAAGCTCTCTTTGAACACACAGAGACTAGAAAGCTACAGCAGAGTGGGAATCTGGGTACTCCATCTCCTGCTGTGCCCCAGGCTCACACAAGAGCTGAAGTCATGCACCGCAGAAACATAGCAGGTGAGTGCCAAAGATGGTTTGGGATGGTTCACCCACTGCCTTGAAATTGTGCTCAGGTCATTGGTCCCATATGGGAAAGTCCTGGGAAGGGTACAGTAGTGGGTAACTTCAGCCCAAGTAAAACAGAAGAAAGACCCACACTAAGTAAGCTGCCATGAGCAAGGCTGCCTACTGGGCTGGTGGCTCATGAGCTGGGAGGGCCTACCTGCCAAGTGAACCTGGCAGATATAAACCACCAGTGGCTGGAGGCCATCTCCTCAGCCAGATCAGGATGAACCACCTCCAAACTCTATGTCTCTGCGGGGTGGAGCCTGCCACCTCCTTCATAGCAAAGAACTCACTTTATTTCAAGAGCAGAGTGCACAACTGAAAAGGGTGGGAGGAACATGAAAGACACCTGAGGGCTCTCTCAGTGGGAAGCCTCCTGAGCTGTAGCCTGCAGATAGCAGACAGGAAACACATCTCCCAGCTCACTCTCTGCAGTGTTAGCAGCAGGGGGTGAAAGTTGGTCTGAGCAGTAAGAAATACTGCAGTGAATGCCCCTTTCTCTCTCTCTCTCTCTTTCTTTTTCTTTCTTTTTTTCTTTCTTTCTCTCTCACTTAGAGACACTTATTGACCAACAGAAAAGACACTAGAAAAGAATGCAATTGAATAGCTTCAGATCTTCAGATCAAAAAGAGAAATTATAGAGAACAAAGAGATCCCGGTAACAAATGAGAAAAAAAAAAACCAAAAAATACAGGTAACCGTCAGAGTCCTAAAGATAAAGCACCCAAAAAAGCAGCTGGAAAAAAATGGGCCCCCCCCCCCACCGAACAAGCTGTTCCAGATTACAGCTACAGAAATCAAAGATGGGATGGCAAAAATAAACACAATTAAAAGAACTAGAAGTGGAAAATCCTGAAGTAATACAAGAAATAAAAACAGAGTTGGCCAGTTTTTCAAAAGCCCATTCTGAAATATTGGAAATGAAAAACTTCATCTTGGAAGTTAAAAACACAGTAATAGGCATAGAAAGCAGGGTCAATCCGGCAGAGGAAAGAATCTCAGAGCTTTAAGACCAAAATACATAATTAATTCATTTGGCCAAAAACATTTTTTAAAAATGTCAAATAGCTGGGCTCGGTGCCTCAACCTGTAATCCCACGCCTTTGGGAGGCTGAGATGAATGGATTGCCTGAGCCTGTGGGTTCGAGACCTGCCTGGGCAATTTGGCGAGACTTCATCTCTACAGTAAATCAAAAAACCAGCCGGGCGTGGTAGCGCATGCCTGTAATTCCGGCTACTTGGAAGGCTGAGGCGGAAGGATCACCGAAGCCCAGCAGGTCGACGCTGCAGTGGCTGGGAGTGGCCACTGCACTCCAGTATGGGTGACAGAGTGAGACTCCAACTCAAAAAAAAAAAAAGTGTCAAATGAAGAAGCAAAGCCTCTGAGGGATGTGATACTATGTCATGAAACCAAATCTATGCCTGATTGATATCCCTGAAGCAGAAAGGGAAACAAAGAACACCAGGAAACAAGCATTCTATGAGGTCATTCAGAAAATCTTCCATATCTTGCTAGAGAGACGATCACCCAAGCATAAGAGACTCAGAGAAACCACACAAGGCATCATAGAAGAGGACCATCTCCAAGACACATAGTAATCTGCCTGAACAAAATAAGCATGAAAGAATAATTCCTAAAGGTTGCTTAAGAGAAGGATGAGACTACATGCTGGAAAACATCCATCAGAATAACTCTACATTTATCTTCAGAAACACCACAAGCCAGAAGGAACTGGAGACCAATTTTTAATGTTCTTAAAGATAAAAAATTCCAGCTAAGAATTTCCTAACCTGCCAAGCTAAGCTTACTCAGTGATGGAGAGCTAAAATCATTCCCAAACATCCAGTCCAAAAGAAAATAATCCACTTCTAGACCAGCTCTTCAGAAGATGCTTAAGAAGGTGTTGAACCCAGAAGAAAAAAAGTCATACCCATCACAAAAGTACAGGCAAGCACAAGTTAGTAGAGCATACAGAACAGTCACAAAAAATGAAAATACACACATATATAAATACAAACATTAAAAGGCAAAAAGTAACCCTCTAAGATTCCTGTGACAGAGATAAACTCTCACTTTTTAATATTGAATTTGAAGTTGAGTGGACTAAATGTACCACTAAAGAGACAATAGAGTAGCAAACTGAATAAAGAATCATGCTTTAATAGTCTGCTGCCTCCAGGAAACTCATGTCACTACAAAGGACATCCAAGTATCATAGTTTAGGCTGAAAAACAATCTTTCAGGTAAACAGAAAACAGAAATCAGATAGCTATTCTGATATCAGACAAAGTCTTCAAACCACAAAAGTTAAAAACGATACTACATAATGATAGAAGGCTCAATCCACCAGAAAGAAAAAACCTTTCTAAACATATACACACCCAACATAGGAGCAACAGGTTTTATAAAACAACTATTAAGTATCTAAGAGAAGACATTGACTCTCACACAATTATAGTTGGATATCTAAATATCCCACTAACATCTTTAGATAGATCATTGAGGCAAAAAACCTAAATGGAGATCTGAAACCTCAACTTGATGTTTGATCAAATGGATTTAATAGACATCTACAGAACATTTTACCCAACATCTACAGAATATACATTCTACTCATCAACACACAAAACATACTCCAAGATTGATCACATCCTCAGACATAAATCTAGCATCAACAATTTTCAAAAGTTCAAAAAATATCATGCATCTTCTCAGATCACAGTATAATAAAAATAAATTTTGCCACCAACAAGATTCCCCCAAAACACACAAAGATATGAACAGTAGGCAATATGCTGCTGAACGACTTCTGGGTCAACATGGAAATCAAGATAGAAATAACACATTTATTGGTAGCAAAAGAAAGCAAAGACACATCTTATCAGAATCTCTGGGATGCCATAAAAGCAATGTTAAGAGGAAAATTCATAGCATTGCCCTCACACATCATGAAAAGACGAAGATCACAAGTAGACAGCTTGATTTACACCTGAAAGAAATGGAAAGGCAAAATCACCTACATCCTAACTTCAGCAGAAGAATCCAGATCACCAAAATAAAAATCACAATTTCAGGACATAGCAATCAAAAATCACATAGAAAGGATCAACAAGACAGAAAGCTGGTTCTTTGGAAGAATACATAAGATGGACTAATCCCAGGCCAGACTGACTAAAAATGAGAGACAAAGTCAAAATAAACACAATCAAAACACAAAAGGTAAAGTCACAACTGACTCTGAAGAAATCAAAAGATTATCACAGGTTACTATAACTACCTATATGCAAATAAATTTGAAAACCTAAAGGAAATGGAAGACTTTCTGACATCACACAACTTACCAAGGTTGAAACAAGAAAAATGAAACTCTAAAATAGCCCAATAACAATCCAGGAAATCAACTCAGTCATAAGAAATCTTCCCACCAAAAACAAAAAAGCCCCAGACCAGATGGATTTCCAAGTGATTTATACAAGACTTACAAGTTGGAGCTGATATCAATCTTATTGAAAGTATTCCAGGAAATTGAGAATGGTTGAACTTCCCAACTCATTTTGTGAAACCAACATAATATGGATTCCCAAACCTGGTAAGAGTCAACAAGAAAAAAGAATTACAAGCCAATCTCCTTAATGAACATAAACAAAAAAATTCTCAACAAAATTCTAGCAAATTGGATTCAACAACACAGCTCAAGGATTATCCACCTTGACCAGGTGGGTTTCATTCCTGGAATTCAGGGCTGATTCAATATTCACAAGACCATAAATGTAATTCAGCACATTAACAGATGTAAAACCCAAAACCACATGATTATATCATTAGGTGCAGAAAAAGTATTCAACAAAATTCAGCAACCTTTCTTGATAAAGACCCTTGAGCACCCAGGCAGAGAAGGAATGCTCCTTAAAATGGTAAAAGTCATCTATGGTAAACCCAAAGCCAACATTTTACATTATGGGCAGAAGTTGGAGGCATTCTCCCTAAGAACAAGAGCAAGACAAGGATGCCCATTCTCACCCATCCTATTCAATATAGTGCTGGATTTCCTAGTCAGAGCAATCAGGCAAGAGAAGATCAGCGACACCCAAATAGTAAAAGAGGAAGTTAAGCTATTCCTCTTTGGAATCAATATGATTGTATACCTTGAAAACCCTAGAGAGTCTATCAAATGCTTCCTTGCGCTGATAAATGACTTTGGTAAAGTTTCAGATAAAAAATCAATGTGCAACAGACAGTTGCATTTATAAAACACCAGCAAGAAGCAGGCAGAGAAACAAACAAAATAAAAAGCATAATGCCATTCACAATAGCTACAAAAAAAGAAGAAAATGAAATACCTTGGCATTCACTTATCCCGAGAAGAAAAAGATCTTTACGAGAACTACAAAATGCTGCTCAAAGAAATCAAGGATAACAAAAACAAATGAAAAAAATATTTCATGATCATGGATAGGAAGAACCAACATGTCAAGATGTCTGTGCTACCCAAAACAATCTGCATATTCAATGCAATACCCACCCAATTACCAGCAACATTTTTCTCAGACCTGAAAATAAAAATACAGAAATTCATATGGAAGCAAAAAAGAGCGTGAATAGCCAAAAAAATTATCAGCAAAAAACAAAGCATGTTGTCTCACACTTCCAGACTTTAAACTTTGCTACAAGGTTACAGTAACTAAAACATACTGGTATTTTGGTGCAAACATAGCTACATAGACCAATGGAGCAGGACAGAGATTCAAGAATCAAAAAAGCTGTCCCTCAACCAACTCATCTTTGACAACGCCATCAATAACAATCACTGGGGAAAGGAGACCATATTTAGCAAATGGTGCTGAGAAAATTGACTAACCACATGCAGAAGAATGAAACTGGATGCCTACTTATCACCATATACAAAAATCAACTTAAAATGAATCAAAGACCTATATGTAAAACCTCAAATTGTAAGAATCCTAGGGAAAAAAATAGACAATGAATTCTTGATTAAGTCCCCAAAGCGAATGCCACAAAAGCTAAGATTAACAAATGGGACCGCATCAAACTGAAAAGCTTTGCACAGCAAAACAAACCATCAAGAGAACAAAGAGACAGCCAATAGAATGGAGAAAAAATATTTGCAAATTATGTATCTGACAAAGGCCTAATATCCAGGATCTACAAGGAACTCAAGTGCAACGAAAGGAAAATAAATAAAAAATAAATACATAAAAAGTGGGCAAAGGACACGAAAGACACTTCTCAATGGAAGACACAACCAGTCAACAGACACATGAAAAAACTGCTTGGCCTCACTAATCATAAGAGAAATTCAGATCAAAGCTACAATGAGATACCACTCCTGTAAAGGTTGCTATCATTCATAAGTGAAAAAACAATAGATGGTAGCATGGGAGCAGAGAAAAGGGAACACTTCTATACTGTCAATGGGTGCGCAAGCTAGGTAACCCTGTATGGGAAGTGGTGTTGTGATACCTTAAAGAACTGAAAAGTGACCCTTTATATATGATTCAGCAATCCCTCTCCTAGGAATATACCCAGAGGAACATAAATTGTTCTACAATAAAACACCTGCACACGTATGTTTATTGCCGCACTATTTACAATAGCAAAAACATGGAACCAATTCTACTGTCCATCAAAAGTGGACTGGATAAAGAAAATCTAGTACATATACATGATGGAGTATTACACAGCCATAAGGAAGAACAAAATCATGGACTTTGCAGCAAATTGGATGGAGTTGGAGACTATCATACTAAGTGATTTATCACAGAAACGAAGAACTGAATATCATATGTTCTCACTCATAAGTGAACCCCTAACATAAGTTACATTAGCACAAGAGAGGGATAGGCAGTCATTAGATACTGCTAGAGAAGGGAGAGAAGTAGGAGGAAAGGGAGCACATAACAACACAAAGGGTATCTGGTTCTATAATGGGGAGTGAGGGCCAGTTAGTGGCCCAAACTTCCCCTGCATGTAGTTAATCCTCATTTGTACTGCACATCTCCATAATAAAATAAAATTTAATAAAAAAAAGAAAGGTTTCTGTATAGGAGATTGGTTGTATTTTAAGTATTTTGTTATTGATATCTACTTTAATTATTTTATTATCAGATAATAGTCTTTGTCAGATTTCAATTATTTAAATTTTCTTTGAGGGTTACTTTATGTTCTGGTATATTATCTCTCTCTCTCCATAAACATTCAACATGCACATGAAAAGAATATTTTCCTGTTGTTTTGTGTAGTGCTTTATTCTAAATGTCAACTGGGACAAGTCAATTGATTGTGTTGTTTGGATTACATGTGGCCTTAGTCATTATTTTTTCCATTTTTTCTATCAGTTATTAGAAGAAGGGTATTAAAATTGTTAACAGTAATTATGGATTTCTCTATTTTATTTTTAGTCCCACTCTTATAGTTCCATGTTATTAGGTTAATACATATCTAGGATTGTCAAATTTTCTTTGAAAATGATTATTTTTATTATCATGCAATGTTCCTGTTTCTCTTGTAACTACTCTTTGTCTTTAAGTTCATCTTGTCTGAAGTTAGTATAATCATGCTAGTTTTCTTATTTTCTGTTTGCACGGTTTCTCTCTTCTTATAATTTACTTTAAATGAATATTATACAAATATCATATATTGTACCTTGTGACTCTATAGTCTATTAGTCTCTGTCTTTTAATGGATATAAGTTTACCATCTTGGTATTTGTTTTTCATATGTCTCCTTTTAACTTTCTTTCTCTGTTGTTTCTTCCCTGCCTTTTTTGAGTTGACTGAGTGTTTTTATCATTTTATTATATTTTATTTATTGGCTACCAGCCCATTTTTATACATTACATTGTATACATTATATTTATATTCATTATATACATTAGTAGTTACTCAAAGGCTTGCTGTCCTTTTTCACTTTATCAGAATATGTTGTGAATCAATTGTTCCCCCGAACTCTTCCCACTTTCTATTTCATACCTGACACTATACAGTCTACTTCATCCTTCTTTATGAATTCTCACTTTACATTTCTCTTTTCTACTTATTATTTTCTGCTTTGGAAATAGATTAATTTTACAACAGTATAGTTCCATTTACCCACAGATTCCATTACCATTTATTTATACTTATTTTTAAAATATATAATCCATTACCTGATTGTTGTCATATCTATTATTTCTGTAAACTTTATGAATTAACATTTCTTTTTTTTTTTTTTTTGAGTTAGAGTCTCACTCTGTTGCCCAGACTGGAGTGCAGTGCCTGCTCCCAGTCACCGCAGCCTCGACCTGCTGGGCTCCGGCGATCTTTCCGCCTCAGCCTTCCAAGTAACCAGAATTATACGCATGCGCTACATGCGCTACCATGCCTGCTGATTTTTTGATTTATTGTAGGGATGAGGTCTCGCCTGCCCAGGTGGGTCTCGAACCCGTAGGCTCAGGCAATCCACTCATCTCAGCCTCCCAAAGGCACAGGATACAGGCTGAGCCACCGAGCCTGGCATAAATTAACATTTCATCATGTTATATTTTACTTTACACAGTCAGTTGCTTTTTAAATAAAGTGAGATCAGAAAGAAAACACAGCTTCTTATATTTATCCACTAGCTTACCTTTCCTGGGGCTCTTTACTTCCTTTAGATGCAACTTTCCTTCTGGTATCCTTTTCCTTCAGCAAAGATATTCTTTGGTATGTCATGTAGGTCAGGTCTTTTTGTGACAAAATCTCTCAACATTTGTGATCTGAAAAATGTATTTATTTCATTCTTCATTTTGAAGAACATTTTGGGGAGAACTGACTTCTTTGTTTTTGTTAGATTGATTTTTTTCTTTCATCGTTTTAGATATATGCTTTTGCTGTCTTCTAATCTTCATTGTTTTTGGTAAGAAGCCAGCAGTCATTTTGATGATTATACTTCTGTATGTAATTTGTCTTTCTTCTCTGATGATTTCAAGATTTACCATTAGCTTTGATTTCAACAATTTGACTATAATTTGCCAATGTATGATTTCCTTTATTCCTTTTGTAGTTTGCCGAGCTTATTGGATCTGCAATTAGTGTGTTTTATAATCATATATGTGACTTTTTGGCCATTATTTCCTCAAATAGGTTTTTCTTCCTCAATCACACCCTCTTTTCTTTGTGGGACTCTACTTACTTGTCTTCAATCTTAATTTTTGTCTTCTCTGTTCTTCAGAGGGAATCATTTATGTTTGCCTGTCTTTAAGATCAAAGACTTTTCTGTAATCTTTAATTTCTGTAATTTTTTGTATCAGTTATTTTATTTTTCAGATGTAGGAATTTTATTTTACATATAGTTTTCACTTCCTTATTGAAATTCACTCTCTCGTGATTCAGTGATGTTGTCCTTTAATTTTTTAAAAATATTTTTCTTTAAAATTTTGCTCTTACAATTGCTGTTATCAAGTCTTGCATTTCACATATAATTTGGATCATTTTGTTTTCATTATTTATCTTTATTGATTTTTTAAAAATTATGAATGATGTGTTCATAAAGTTAAGAGGATTCTTGCTAAACTTATTTAACAAGATTCTTGCTAAACTTATTTAACAAGATTCTTGTTAAAGGTGGGCCAAAGTGATCAAATATAAAGAGAAGATAATTCTCTTTGAACTTACTTAATAGCATTCTTACTATGACTAAACTATACAGGCCCAGAAAGAATCAGGTCAAGTTCAAGATATCCTTATAGAGCACAGAGAACTAAAGTTTGGTGAAGAAAAGAGTCTATTAGGATCTGAACTTCAAAAATGTGTATACAAAACTGATTGTTACTTTTACTTTGATTTTATTATACAGAGCATTATATTATTATTACTATCTTCTAAA
Source organism: Carlito syrichta (assembly GCF_000164805.1). NCBI lineage: Eukaryota > Metazoa > Chordata > Mammalia > Primates > Tarsiidae > Carlito > Carlito syrichta. Next base: position 357,566 of record NW_007247758.1, on the reverse strand, counting down.
TTCTAACATTTCTAAAGCAGGGTTATAGCTAAATATTTATTATAAAAATAATACATTTTTAATGAAAAATTTGTCATCATAATATATTATCAAATCAATATATTATTAAAATTAAGAAAATATGATATTTACTCAGTATCATAAACTTCTTATCCTCTATGAAAATGTAGAAAAGCTTTTTATGACGAAATGTTAAAGCTTTTTATTATTTACTATAATAAGTAAGATATTTGCCTATGGAACTAAGTAATTTTCTATTAATTCAAGATCAGATTCTTTCTAACAAGTAAAAATAGTAAACACAGTAGTTAAGAATACTGTCTTCAGAGTTATAAAGACCTAGTTTTAAATCCTTCATCTGATGAGCACCCCTTAAGGGATGTAAGTAAAGAATGTGGAAAGATTATTCAACAATTCAAAGTATCAAATGTAATATAAAGATAATACTATGTTCCTTCAAGCATTGTGATTAAAAATGAGCATTTTTTTTTTAATGGCATAGTACTTAGCTGATGCTAAAACGTCAATACATGCTTAATTATTAATATCAAGTTTTAATGGCATTATTTGACAACGTATTAAATGTACTTTAAACTTCTAAAGGATCACTGTAATATAGATCTTAACCGATGCTTCATGTCTGTGTCTATGGAAAAAAAATAAGTAGATAAGATATTCTGAATTCAGAAAGAGTAGCATTCACTGAAAGAGTGATCAAATAATGAAAAAATAGCTTGTCATCAACTCTTTCTCCAGAAACAATTCACATTAAAAGATATTCCTCTGTCCAGAAATATATTTGTCTATGCATTCTTAGATAATTGTCTGGATCAATATTTTAAATTTTTAAATTTTATTTTTTGCTAAATGTGAAATATATCTGGTCTCTCTTCTGAGATTCTGATGAGTGGAGGTGAGGATCCTGGACCACCAGGATCTGGTCTGTATGCAGTTCTGTAGTAGCAGAGACTAAATAGGAAATAGAGACGCATACAAAAAATAAATCAATCCAAAGGAGTAAAGCTAAGTTCAGCAACTAGCAACTAGAAACAAATTCTAAAGAAAATGAGTGCTGGGAAAATCTCCCGAGACAATATTACAAAGTCTAGATTTAAAGTAGAGAGTCTTTTATAAAATACCAGTGGAAGAACTCTTGGTTAAGGAGGACTGTTAAGAGCTCTGAGCAGTCAGACAAGTTAGACATGTGTTATTCTTAGAAAAAGAGCACAATAATTATAACTACAAAGTATTGAGAGATGTTTCACTCATCACTTAACAAGAGAGATTTGAAAGAATAGGACATAGATATAAAGCTAAATTTTGTAAAATTTTATAAAAGGAAACGCACAAAGGGAGGCATTTGTGTCTTAAGCAAACAATTTCAACAGAAAAAAAAAAAAAAAAAACTAGTGTGATATTAGCCAAGAAGTCTGGAAATTAAGAAGAAAGCATTGACCTTGCTTAAGTTTATTTATAATTTATAATAATTTATAGTATGGTTTTGGCTTAAAAAAAGATAAGTTAGTTTGGTTTCAGGTTTAACATTTTGATTGTGTACCGGTCCCCATGCTAATGCTTTTCTCAATCTATAAGTGAGATAATGAATGAGCTTCTCATTTTAAATTTACTCCTGTGGCTTATATTAATGCAGATTCCTAACTTGCCATGTATGTTCATTTTAGTAGCTACCTAGATCATAACACGTTTTTCTCTACATTTCTGATGATTTCATTTGCCAGTCCATCCTTTAAGCATTGACCTCTCCTTTCTCCGTCTATAGAATCCTTAAAAATAATTATCTCAGTCAATCATGTTCCTAAAAAGCAAAACAAGATACATTTTCTTTTGCTTATTTTGTTTTGGTTTCTCCACGATAATTTTTGCTTTAGGCATGACTACACAGATCAGCCTAAGGGAAAGATAAATAAATTAATGTAAAGAAGGAGAGAAAAAAATGCATAGAAACAAAATATAAATTAGTACCTCAGTATATTATTCTGGCCTTTATATTTGTTTTGTTCGTTGAAGAAAAACTCATTTTCTGTCTACTATTACTGTCACTATTTCAGTTCTGACACTAGATATGTGAGCTTTTTCCCATAAAAATTGAGTTTAGGGCCGGGCTCAGTGGCTCAGCCTGTAATCCCAGCACTTTGGGAGACTGAGGAGAGAGGACTGCCTGAGCCCGGGCGTTCGAGACCAGCCTGGGTAACTTGGTGAGACCTCGTCTCTACAATAAATCAAAAATAAGCCAGGTGTGGAAGTGTGCACCTGTAGTTCCAGCTACTTGGAAGGCTGAAGTGGAAGGATTACCTAAGCCCAGCAGGTCGAGGTTGCAGTGGTCATGAGTATGCCACTCCAGCCTGGGTGGCAGAGTGAGACTCTAACTCAAAACAAAAAACAAAAAAACAACAAACCATCAAAATTGAATTTAATCCTCTAGCAGACACCATTTGGATGTCCTACAATTTAATTAAATTCTCACATCAACCAGAATTACCAAAGACCACATTGGTAGGCTAAGGGTTTAGTCACAGAATACTACCCTCTATTTTTTATGCTAATGAAAAATCCAGGTTGTCAACTGTGCTTCTGACTGTCTGATTTAGAGTCTCTTGTGAAACCCCTCCTCAAGTTCAACAACTTGCTAGAACAGCTCACAAAAATCAGGAAAATAATTTACTCAGTAGATTGTCAATTTACTATAAGAGGATATAAATCAGGAACAGTCAGGTGGGAGAGATGCATAGATATGGGGAAGAGTAAGGGCGTGGAGCTCCCATGCCTTCTCCAGGCACATCACTCTCCCAAGACATCCAAGTGTTTTACCAGCCTAAAAGCCCTCCAAACCCCATTCTCTGATATTTTTATGGAGGCATTATTAAGTAGGCTGAACTGACATCATTGACCATCAATGATTCAGTCAATCTCCATTTTCTCTTCTCTCCCCATAGATATAGGGTGAGACCGAAAGTTTCAACCCTTAATTAAACACAGTTAATTCTTCTGGCAACTGGCTCTCCAACCTTTGGGATTTTTCAAACGCCAACTCATTAACGTGAACTCTGGTTTGGTGGAAAGTGACTTGTTATGAGTAACAAAAATTCTCCTTTCACTTTTATCACTTGTCTCCCTTAGGAAGTTTCAAGGGTTTCAGGAGCTCTGGGCCAGGACTAGGACAAAGACCAAATATTTAATTTTTTATTATAAGTCGCAATATTACAGTCTCATTTCAAGAGGGAGAAAGCTTTGACTCAAACTAACAAAGGCTTTTCTTAGAACCTAGTTGGCCCTTTGATCCAAAAGGTTACTACTTAATTTTTTGATTGTTGGCTTTTCTTTTGCTCCCTTTTTCTTCTGTATTCATATTATACATATATTAGATCAGTTATAATTTTACTCCACGTTTTAAAAAAATCAGAATCTCAATGGCCTTTTTCTTTCAGTTCTTAGGAGATTTCTCAAACTGGACTTTTACTTCACTGATTTCATTTCACTATTTTCTGCCATTTATTAGCTCCATGTAAATGATTTGTTAAATGTAACAATTGCAGTCTTTATTAATAATTATTTCCCATCAGTACTTTTAGTGGATTCATTGGCATTTTGAACCTTGTTAAGATTATAAATATAATATTTAAAAATTTTTTTCTCATTTTTATCTGAGTGCTTAAAAGATAACATTTAGTTGTTCATCTTCATCAAAATTTACTTTTTTAGAAAAAAAAATACATATACCTGATATCTTCTTTGTGTTCGTTTGTTCAGAAGAAAGTGTGTGTCTGTCACTCATTATAATAAGATAGTCCTTTTAGAGTTTTTATGGATGTAGTTTAAAAATTTAGTCATAAATGAAGGAGAAGGGAAAGAATTATATCATCTGCATTCTCAGGTTGGTAATTGGGAACTATGTTTTTCTGTGAAGCACAGAGGTAGGGACAGATAATTTCTCAGAGAAGAGTATATAATAAAGGCACAGTCACTGCTGTGAGGATTTATTGTGATAGCTAGAAATTAGTTTGGGGGGCAACACTCTCCTCTCTACTAGCATATCTGATCTTGTGGAGAGCCTGCCTCAGCAGTAACCCCTTTCAAAGCATTCTCTGTGCCTCTAATGAGTTTCAGCAAGAATACGTTATAGTGGCACTTTTGGTGTTGGAAGTCACCCTACATCCATATATTCTTTTTGTAGTTGACACATACATAAACTCCTCCTTTCTTGATGTTGTCATGGCCATTCTTCAATTCTAGTGCCTGAAGCTCCAGCTTGGGGTATTTTTGAAGATTGTATTAAACTTATTTCTGGGTGCACTTTTTCATTGAAATTATCATCCCACAGACTTGGTGATATTTTCCTTCATTCAATATCTTCTGCATTATATTTTGCTAAACAACCTCATACATTTTTTTCATTTTAATGAGAATTTTAGAGGGAGAAAACCCAATGTTCTGGTTTAAGTCATTAACTTGAAATGGACATCTTTCCTTCTCATCCAACATAGTATATCACCCATAAAAAGTAAGAAACTGGAGTTTGACAGCACTTTTGAATTTCTTGAGCATGTTCTGTGAAATAATAAAATATCTGAACAGTACTGAGTTTTATACAAGAAAATATAACATAAATGCAAAAAGCAACTATACCTCAAGTTGAAATGAATGTGGCATAATTTGCATAATGATTTGGAGTTTCCAATGGACATCAACATATTTTTTTTTAAAAAAGAAAGGAAAATAAAATTACTCTTTTGAGACTTCTGCCTCTGATTTTCTTCTTTTCATATTCAAGTATAAAAGTAAGGATATATTCAAGTTATTTATAAAATAATTTTTTATTAAACAAATGAAGTTTCATATGGTAGACTACTTAAAATTTATGTGATGACAAATGCTTACTTCTCACAGAATGATTAGTATTATAATTAATTTAGACCTCTAAATTCTAAAAATAATAATTGAAATGAAAATAATTATATACAATGTCTCACATCTTCCCTTTCCTACAGTAAAGTGAGCAAGTGTTAGTTGATTGTTCAAATATTTTTAAATAGCACTTGGTTTTTAAATGAAATTTATATCTAGCTTATACAAATAATCTATTATTTGTGCTTTAGTGAGTTTTCTGCTTATTAATTATCACTGACTTTTTTAAGCATAAGTGGCAATATGTTACTGGGAAATTGAAAGATTGATTGTTTGCTATTTTGAATACATTTTATGTTTATCTATGTCAACTAATTCTATAAAGAGAAAAAGCAACTTATCTTGTAAAGATTTGTCTATGAAGATATATATTGAATATGTACTATATACTCAGTAATTCTGCAATTTACATGTTGAGGAGTGACAGAGGACATTCATTTAAATGGATGGATGGGAAAAGGAGAGACATTTTAGAAGAAAGAATCATCAACATAAACAGAGGGGAATAGAGTGTGAGGCTGCACAAAATAAAGGGTAGATAGTAATAAACAGGTTTTTAAAAAATGCAACAATGCTCTAAATTAATAGAGAGACAAATAGTTTTATTCTTAAGAGAATTACTTTAATGTTATATTCAATATCCCTCTATTAAGACACACTTATAAAGTAAAACTATGTAAAGCTATGGCGATCTTAAAATATACTGTAATTATGTTTCTGACATATGAATAGAAGCAAATTGGTAGATATCTGCCAGACAGAGGCAGAGGCAGAGGCAGGCCAGGCACATGGTTACTGACATATGATTACAGACCAGTAAAACAAAATAGAAATCCACCAATAAGCCCTAATACATAAGAACATTTATTATATGATAATATAGTATCACAATGGGAAAATATGAATTTTAAAATTAATAGTGATGGGAAAAATGATACCTGCTTAGAAATACAATCAGATCCATAACTCAAACTACAAATAAAATAAACTTCAAAAGGATCATAGATTAAATTAAAAGAATAAAAACATAAATGTGCTAGAAGAAAATATGGATGAATCTTTCTGTACCTTATGTGCAACAATGTTTTAGAATCAAGATGCAACAAAATAAAATGAGTAAATTTAAATCAATAATATTAAATACTATTTTAATGGCAATAACCAAAACAAACAACACCAAAGGATGAATTAGGAAAAAAATACAAACCATATAACTCACAATAAAAACCTAATATTCTTTATTTTAAAAAACGTCTTAAAATTTCAGGGTAAAAAGACCAAAAATCTGTTAGAAAAATAGGCAAAAGACATAAGCACACAATGTTTTAAATTATACATAATAATGGGTTTTAAAACATATGTAAGGAAATCACACATAAAAGAAATACAGGCCGGGGCTCGGTGGCTCAGCCTGTAATCCCAGCGCTTTGGGAGGCCGAGGTGAGTGGATTGCCTGAGACTGAGGGTTCGAGACCTGCCTGGGCAACTTGGTGAGACCTCATTTCTACAATAAATAAAAAATTAGCTGGGCGTGGTAGCGCTCACCTGTAGTTCCAGCTACTTGGAAGGCTGAGGTGGAAGGATCGCCGGAGCCCAGCTGGTCGAGGTTGCAGTGAGGCCGGGAGCGGCCACTGCACTCCAGTCGGGATGACAGAGTGAGACTTCAACTCAAAAAAAAAAAAAAAAAAAAAAAAAAGAAATGCAGACCAAAAACTACAAGGAGATACTATTTCTCACATATCAGATTGTCAAAAAATAACAACCTGATAACACATTATGTTAATAAGTCTAAGAGAAACAGTACTTTCTTCACATTGCAGTGTGTTAAAAATGTACATATGCCTATTAAAATGTTTAACAATTTTTTTGAGCATTCAGTGATTCATGAATCAGGTAGTACATATCTCAAACAATTTAGTACTGCACTGAGAGGACTCAATAGAATAACTTTTTTTAAGGTGTTGTGGAAGCAAGACAAAAAGAAATTTTATATATATATATGTTGATTTCAGTGGAAAGTCCTTAGAGGTTAGGTTGGCAGTTTCTGGCTGGTTAAGCTTGTTTTGTTTTAATGCTTGCCTTGACAAGGACTTTGCTTGCTTACATAGGAACCAATGCAACCAGAGTCATTTCTGCCTAATGGCATCCCAATTAATTTTTTAACAATTTCCCCTTTTGGGTTAGCCTCTCCTTTACACAAGATTAACCAAAATTTGAGCATAAGTGTCCCTCTCTGTCACCAGCATGATTAATTTGTCTTTCTCAGTGTGGAGCTTATAAATCATGACGTCAGGTCTATTGAATAAATTTTCTTTCTTCCTTTTGACATTGTAAGTGAAGTGAGACCATCTTATGCACTATTGATGACTGTGAACACACAGTGAAGACCCTTGAGAGAATTCAGCACACCATGAAAAATACAATGATGACTATCAGGCGGATAATGCCAAGAGAGTGGCGTATACCCCTTAGCCAAGGTTTCTACAAATCAAACTAACTAATATTTTATGAAAACAAAAAACCAATAACAAAAAGCAATGGTTAAATGCCAGAATAAACTATAAACTCCATCTCTGAATCCAGAATACATTTAGTTGAGGAGTTCTAGATTGAATTTGAAGTTTATTTTCCTAATTTGCAGTTTGAATGCCTCTATTTATGAATCAAGCAAATAATCTGACATTTGAAACTATACTACTGTTTGACATATTCTACAAGAAGGGAAATCAGTCAGGATCAGTGCAAGTGGGTAGGGGTTGGAAAGAGGAGGTTGTACCAAAATAGAATGCAAACAGAAATAAATGAATCAAACTGTATTTCAAACTGAGTGTAATTACTATAATTGAAGGGTTGGGGTAGATAGTAGGTAGCTGAACATGGTATTTTGAATATATATTCTGCCTAAACTAAAAGAAGAATTTCATAATAATCCTGAACTATACGTATTATATTTTATTTTAATAAGGTATTGATTACCAAGTCTATAATCTAATTTTTATTTACTACAGAATTAAGCAAGGTATTCCATATACTGATGATGTTGGGAGGCAGATTTCTTACAGTCAGTGAAGGGAGATAAAAATGTAGAATGAAGGAAGACTATGAAGAACACTTGGTTTTAGAGGGTTTTAGTTTTAGATTGAAGATGGAATATGCATTTACAGTTTTATAGAAAAAAAAGATATAGAAGGAATGGCAATCCAGTATCAACACACATATATAATGCTCCTCATTTAGAGGAACTACAAAGAACTCCATAGGAAAACAGATAATTTCTTGACTGAGACAGGAAAAAACCAGCCTATATTAATTTTTATGCCAAAACATAAGTACATGCTTGAAAATTATGATGACTTCTCAAAAGGACACAATAACTAGTTTGTGTATGTTTTCATTAGCCAAATCTGGACAACTTGAACATTAAAACACATAATAGTGGTGGATTAAAATCCACTGAATAAAGTAAAACCATAAATTCAAACTGAAAATGGTAGTTAGGTAGACAGACAAAGAATAAACTCTCGTATAGTAAAATCCAAAATAATAAATGTATAATAGCAACAGAAAATTACCATTTGGCACTCTACATAATATTATTCCATTCAGGTGAGAGTGATTGTTGAATGTGAAGCTGATGGGTATAATTTTGATGATGGACAACATATTCATATAGTCATAAAATATATTTCCATAAATTACCGATTACAAAGAGAAAAACAGTAAATTCACAATATTGAAAACTGATTGGGCACCAATTATCTAAATTATCAAAAGTTAGCATAATCAGTATTGGAACAATCCTATCATGTTTCATTTGATGTTATGCAATGACATAATAGCACTTCTGTGTTATTCCTCCCCAGAACACGTAATCTGAATCTAATTATAAGAAAACACCAAGCAAATAAAAATTGAAAGACTGCATTTACTTCCTATTGCTGCTGTAACAAATTCCCACACACTTCGTGGTTTTAAACAACACAATTATCATAAGGTTCTGGAGATCAGAAGTATGAAATGGATGTGAAAAAGCTAAAATCAAGGTATCAGCAGAGTTATGTTCCTCTTGAAGGCTATAGGGGACTATTTCCTGGCCTTTTCCAACTGCTAGGGTCTACCTGCATTTCTTGACTTATGACCCCTTCCTTTATCCTCCAAGTCAGTAGTGTAGTATTTTTAATCCCTCCCCATTTCTCATTCTTTTTTCCCCTCTCACTCCTATCTCTATTTTTAAATTTTTTTTTAGTTGTAGTCTCGCTCTATTGTGCATTCTGGAGTGCACTGGCATGCTCAGGGCCATCCCAGCATCAACTTGCTGGACTCAGGCCATCTTTCCACCTCAGTCTTCCAAGTCGCTGGAACTACAGGCACTTGCTACCAGTCCGGCTAATTTTTTTTATTTATTGTAGAGACGGGGTCTCGTCAAGCTGCCCAGGTGGTTCTTGAACCGTGGGCTCAGGAAATCCCCTCACTTTGGCCTCCCAAAGTGCTGGGTTTACAGACTTGAGCCCCTACCCCTGTTTTCCCATCTCTATTTTCATTGATAAATATCATATCTTCTCAAACTCTGCTATTTTTGTCTCCTTTTATAATTACTTTTGTAACTGCATTAGGCTCACCTAGGTAATACAAGATAATCTTCCCATTTTAGGATCCAAAATTTAATCATCTCTCCAAGCCACTTCTGTTTTGTAAGATAACATAGTGGTTTTTGTAAGATAACAAGGTTATATAGATTTGGTCTTCATGATATGCCAACTGAGAATTATAAAACATAAATAAATGAGACTCAGATAAGGAGGTCCTGGAGCCAAATGTTTAGTGTTGAACCCTAAAATGGAGTTATATTCCATGATAATAAGATAGTATTGTATAGAGTTGTAAAGTCAGTGATATATTAGAACTTCTTTCTGAACTGTAGAGTACTTCAAAAGATTTTTCAATAGAAGAGTAACATGATATTATACAAGTAATAGTTAAGGCATAAGTGTTGATGATAGATTGGAAGAAAATAACTTTGGAATTTGGCAATTAAGGGAACTTACAACACGAATATGACTTTTTTAGCATTCTAATTTTGAGATGGTTAAGAATTGAATCTAGAATATCAGAAGATGACCTGGAGAGAAACAGATAAAGAGCTATTGCAAAAATGGATCTGTAGTATTTCATAATAAGCAAGATACAGCAAGACAGAAAGATGAAGTTAAGAAGAATAAGACATTTTTATTTGATTTTTAAAAAAATATGGATAACTAAGCAAATAATGAAACCTATGACAGAAAAATTGGTATGTGAAGATAATTAATTCAATATTTGGCAAAATAAGCCTCACTGAATGATAAGATAAAAAATAAGAGACAACCAATAAGAAATTAGAGGTTTAGAATCTGATCTCAGTAGACACAAAGAAAGTTCAGTTATAAAGCTTAGTTATCAAAAGATGTGTACTGACTCTGGTATCCTACATTAACATTAGACCTAGAGTTATTTGATATTATAGGAACATGTAAAATCGAATATGGTAAGAAGAAGAATCTATTTTAATTTAATCTATTTCCATACTTAAACACAGCAATAAGCTGTCAGTTTACACTCTTTAAAATTTTCATTTCCTTTCAAGATAAAATGAATTTTGTATGAATAATTTGTCTCTAATTTTGTCATGTACAGTTATTTTAAAGCAATGTGACAGATCTATTTTAGTCAAGATATCATAATTTTAGAACCTGTTTGAAAATTAACTTCAAAAACTATGAAATTACACTCAAGTTATCATCAGTAATTCCTCCTGGTACTTTTCAGAAAAAAATTCATTCATTTCATCCTTCAAATATGCAGTATAAATTCTACTATGTTAATGAGTTCTGCAAAACTGATTATCCTTTAGTATTTAAATATTCTGCAGATTTTTTTTCCTTTTTGCACTCCCAAGTGCTATAACTCTCTGAAGAACTTCCAGTTGAAAAAAAGTGTCTGTTTTCTACATCTTCTCTACCTACACTTCTACCTAACGCTAGTGGACTTCACCCATTGAATCCCATATTTGCATACCATCCAACCGTCCGAGACAACATTTACTGAGCACTTGCAATGCCTTCAATGTTGCATTAGCAGAAAATAATTTAACAGATGAGAAATTATGGTGTGTTAATTTTCCTTTGCTTCTGTAACAATCACCACAAACTTAGTGTCTTGGAATATTGCAAATTTATACTCTGTGGTTCTGGATGTCAGAAGTCTAAAAACAAAGTAAGACTGTGTTTCTTTTGGAAGCTTCATGGGAAAATCTTTTTCCTCATCTTTTTCAGCTTCAAAAGGCCACATACATTATTTGGTTCATGGCCCTTCCTCCATCTACCAAGTCCATCACTCCAACCTCTTCTTCCATTGTCACAACTCCTTTTTTCTTTGACCTTCTTCTCTCCCTCCTATAAAAATCTTGTGGTTACATCAGGCCTACCTAAAGCATCTAGGATAACCCTTCACATCTCAAGATGCTTAGCTTAATCATATCTTCAAAGATCCTACTGCCAAGAAATGTATCATGTTCACAGGTTTTATAATTTAGGAAATGGACATCTTTGGGAAGTCATTATTCTGTCTACCACATATGAGTCAGAGAGATAAATATTTTGCCATATCACTACACTGGTTAGGTAGAGAAGTCTGAACAAAATCAGAATTCTGTGACTCCAAAAGATGTGCCCCCCCAATCCCTATGCCATGTTGTCTTCCCAGATAATTCTTACAGTCTCCATCTTTCTTAAAAATTCTACCTACATTAACTTTCAATATAAGTAACACATAACACACACACTTAACATATTAAGGACTGTTGAAATAGAATCACCACAAGAGTACTTGCTTTATTACTTCAAAATAATCTGGGAATATACTACTTCTCTATAAGACTTAGTAAGCTTTTTATATTTTGAATTTTTAATGTTAGACAGTAGAGTTTACAGAACTGGATTATTTAGTCTTGATTTGAACAGCAACAACAACAAAACACAAAAACTTCTCTTTGCCACATATTCTTCTGATCTATATTTCCGTCTAAAGCCAGTGTGTTGTGCCCTCTTTTATTTCATATAAATGTGACAGACTTAAAAATATATTTAAAATATATTACCTATTTCAGAGCAATAGATTATTACCACTTTTAAGTTATTGACTATGAAATGTTAAAGAATTGATGTAAATACCAAAGCCAACACAATAGACAACTATAGAATTTCAGTACAAAGTAGTTTATATCATTATTGTCACAGACTTCTTAAATCTTGTTTTTATTTCATTTTGTTGCCATGAACATTTCAATGTGCTGAGCAGAATTTCAGATCTAAAAAATAAGAGCATCAAGATAATATCAAATAAAGAAAAAACAGCAACAAAGTTGATACTAGGAATTAGGGATCGCCAAATAACTTATGGAATATAGCTGCATAACACCTTTAAATAATATTTATTGGGCATTTAAATTATAAAATAATCTGCACAAAATGCAATGTCTAATATTATTCAAAAATTTACAAAATTCTGCTTCTAACTTCTCAAATTCTGTTAACTATTTTTTGGTGTTGTTGTAGTATTTTGGATATTCTTACCTTTAAAATATCCTTCTGAATTTAAAAAATGTCAGTTCCTAAAATGAGTCTACATTACACTTAAGTATACACTTGATATTAATCATGTAAAAATAAAATAAAATTTCTGGATTATTTTAGTTTATTCTCCTCTACTATATTTTGTTTCTCAACACCAATTATCAAAAGAGTTCTTTAATGTTGTGATGGCAATTTATTTCATAAATGTATAAATATATGTGTACTCTGATAGCCTATGCCCTAATAACATCATTGTTCAACAATGTTTTGTAAACTCAAATCATGTTTTTGGCATAGAACGAGTTTGAAATAATTTTACTTTTTTTCTTTTTGTATCACTTTTTAAATATTTTCCTAGAGCAACAAATTCTTAGTATTCCTTTTGTGTTTTTTAATTATACTTGCTAAGATATGCCATTATAAACTGACACAGTATGAAATATAAGATTCTTCATGGTTTCTTATTTTAAATATTAGAAATGAAAGCAATCCTCTAATTTCTGTTGAACAGAATAATGCTTATTATTTTATCTGAAAAAATAAGAAATAATTTTAAAATATTATGTCATGGGGTTGACAACAATAATCTCAAAAATTAACTTCATGTCATAGGAGCTCTATTCTTTACTGCATTAGTAATATTATAACTCAGAGTTTGGCACATTTTCGCAATTGTGGTTATTGCATTAAGACCATCAGATATAACATGCAGTGCTCCTGCATACAAAAAGAAAATAAGATAAGCAGTATGATACTCAATTTGCTCACATTTTCCACAATTGCTGAGTTCATAGAACTCATGTTTATATAGATAAGCATGTTTATTATTATGCTTGGTTGAAAATGGAACAGATAAGCAAATTATCATGCCTCCCTTGAGGAACACTACCAGGCTTTAAAAAAAAACAAAAAACTTTTTACTCATGATATTTTAATTTACAGAAGGATTTTGGAATAAAATAACTACCAAGAAGCCCAAGTTAAAATATAGTGTAGTTACTTATTAATCTGTTTTTTAATATGCTTCATAAAGGAAAATATATTAATTATTAGAAGAAGTTCTTATATTGTCTCTAAAAGTTTTCATAGGATTAAGTAATTTGTATAATATGCTGATGAATTACCAGAAAGAAGTCTAATTAATTTTTCTATTATATAATTTTTATATATAGTATTTATTTATAATGCTGCCTTTTAATGAATTTATTGTATGTACCTAAATAATTTAAGTATGATAATGCTGCTGTATAATAACTCTTGCCAAGAGATCAGTTAATCATTTTCTGAGGAAATATATTTTAAATGTGTTTTATAAAAAAAGTATGCTTAATAGTAACATAGGTATTTACCATTTTTGAGCAATTGTTGTATACCTGGTATTGTAATAAATACTGGTATTCATAATAAAACTTCAAAGTAATGGTTTTTCCACTTTATATATTCATAAATTGAAGATCTAGGAATTTTACCTGACTGGTCAGACTACAAGTTTATTTTATTTTATTTTGCCCAAATTTTTGAGCAACCTTTAAAAAATCTAGCATTTCCAAAAAGTGGTGACCATGAAGAAAGAAAAAAAAAAAGACTCAGAATTTTATCACGTAAAGACCAGTTAATGTTTCATAAAATTTAAGATACATTATACCAGTTTTATAATAATTTTCAAGGCAAGCATATTTTTAAAGGTTTAGATTTGCTCTGTATAACCCTAGAAGAGATCACACTTTAATACATATTATGAAATATTTTATTAATCACTGTGCTAGATACTGGGTGACTTTGCCAAGTTAAGTTGCTGTAATAATGTACCATAGACTGAATGTTTTATAAACAACAGAAATCTATTTCTTGCAGTACTGGAGTCTGGAAGCCTAAGATCAGGGTGCCAGTATGGTTGTGCTCTGGTGAGAGTCTTCTTCCTGATTGCAGACTAGTGTCTTCTTATTGTATTTTCAAATGGTAAAAAGAGGATAAGAGAATTCTTTGGGGTCTGTTTTGATAAGGGCATCAATTCCATCCCTAAAGACTATACCCTTATAACCAAATAACTTTCCAAAAGTCTTACTCTGCAAAACTGTAACATTGGGAATTAAGATTAAATATATATTTTTAATATATGAGTTTTTGGGGGACACAAAAATTTATATCATAACATTCAAATCTGTATTAGTCAGGGTTCTTCAAGGAAACGACATGGTAGATAGATAGATAGATAGATAGATAGAAAATTGGCTCATATAATGATGGAGGCTACTATGTCCCACACAATATGTTGTCTGCTAGCTGGAGATTCTGTGGCATAATTCAGTTTGAATTCAAAGACCTGAGAACAAGGAGCATCAATAATGTAAATCCCAGTCCAAAGGCAAAAGAAGATGAGATGAGATATCTCAGCTCAAGTAGTGAGGCAGGAAAAAAGAAACACATTTCTCTCTTCTCTTTATTTTGCTCTATTTAGGCCCATAGGGGATTAGTGGTATTCAATCACATTGAGGAGGGCAGTCTACTTTACTGAGCATAGCAATTCAAATGTTAATCTCATTCAGAAACATCATCTAGACACTCCCAGAAACAAGGTTTAATGTGGGCACTCTGTGACCCACTCAAATTGATACATAAAATTAGTCATTCTACTAGAAAATACTACAGTGAACCATAAAGATAGGGTATATTTTATTATTATTTCTTTAGTTCTATTGGAGGAGAAAGACATTAAAGAGATAAATTTATCATTATTTTACTCATTAAGTATAATTTTGATTAATGGAGTAAACATCTCATTAGTTGAAACTATAGAAAGGCACATTTGTATATAAATAAATAACACTATTTAAAAATAAAGGATATTGTAAAGCATCTGTGATAGGTGTTGAAAAAATTTTGTCACCTGAGATGCTCATGTAGTTCCTGGATGTCATATCTTTAAGGTCTACAGATATGACTTGAATGCCTTAGAATGCCTCAAAACCTTGGAACTATTTGAGATTTTCTGTAGGTAATCTTATCTTTTTTATGCACATATTTACCATATGTCTTATGGACACTAAAAACAAGATGATTTTTAAATATACTAAGCAGTAAGACTGTATGTATAAGACTATGAGTATAATTATTAACATTTTTTTGGAGTTCATAAAATGTATTCTACAAGTTCATCTGGCTTAACATCTGTTCAATCTGTATCCTAGATCATTTTTTGATGATTTATTTTTATAATGTAATGGTTTGGTACTTATAGGTATCTGAAGACAATGACAACAACACAACTATTTACCTTCCTGTATTTCCTGCCCATATAATTAAATAAGTGAAAGTTAAGTTGTGTCCCAAACCACATCTTCAACATAAACAGAAGGCCCAGATAGTTGCCACTTTGAAATAACTTTAAGTAAAAAGGGAAAGCCACTAAACCCAGTGTACAATCTTGTATATTTTGATCCCAGTGCCAGCCCACCCAAAGACTATAAGGTAAGCAAAGGCAATAAGGAAACTTGCAAAGACAATAGAAGAAAGCTAGACAGAGGTCTAAGTTCATCTGACACTCCTTCCAGAAAGACACAGACTAAGTTCATTCTAAATTCCTAAATTTAAAAGTACTTGAAAACAAAAAATCTGATCAGATTAGAATACGGGCTACAAAATGAGAGCTACCAAGTACATAAAATTTAAAGGGGTATGATTTATATGGGCACTCTTGAAAACACATAGCCTCTGGAAAGTTAAAAGTCCAAAGGGAAAAAGAAAAAAGAAGCACCTTTTGGTGTTTGGGTAACAAAAAGAATAGAGAACAAAAAGGTATGATTTGGGGTTCTTTGAGATAAAAGGCAAATATAAAAATTAAAAGACTCAGAAACTCACCTCTTACCAAACACAAAGAAACAACTATTTCTCCTCTCTCCAAATGCAACCACTAGTCAAATTACTTGACTTTTGCTCTACTGGCAGAATAGGATATCATTAAACTAGAAACTTTGCAAAATACAACATGATCACAAAAAATAAATGGGAGGACGACCAAGCCCATTCAGAGTTATTGTAGAAGACCATATGTAGAAAAAGATAAAATTATCTCAATATGAAGAATAAATTGTAAGATGCCAAAGGGAAAATAGATACAAAAGTAAATTTAATAAGGAACACCAAGAAAAAGCAGAAAAACAACCAAGAGAATAATATAAAAATAAGTAAAACTAAAAAGAGAAAAGTTAGTGAAAACAAGACAAAAAAAAAAGTATTTATATTATTGATGTACTCAAGGAGGAGGTGGTAATATTTAAAACAGTAATATAAACAAATATTCTAAACATTTAAAAAAGACTGGAATCTACACATTGAAAATGCTCACTGAACACCTGGAAAAATTAACACTGAAACATTAATCCTGAGCTATGTCTTATTAAAAGAACTAGATTTCCAAAAGGTAAAGATAAAGTTCTCATTATCATCAGGCATAAAAATCAAATAACTTGCAAAGGTAAAGCAAACAGACATAAATTATTTGTCACCAATGTTCAAAGTAAGGTAATAAGAGTAAGAATAATAATAGTAGTAGCTTTTGGGGGGAAAAATTTACACCAAACTTTTTATTTCCAGTCAAAAATTCTAAATAGCAAAGCCATAGTTAAACATTTTTACCATATAAGATTTACAGAATTTTGAACCCATTAGAGTTACTAGATGATAAATTTCACTCAACCAAGTGATAACTGGAAAAAAATAAAGTAAAAGTATGGATAGTTACAATCTTGATAGTATATAAATGCACATCTAAAACAAATGATGGTAGAAATAAGGGTAGGAACTCATGAGTAAATATAAATATTTTGACAAAACAGAAACAATGCAAAAAAATAGAAAAAGAAGGGAGAGGGAAAGAAGGACTACAATATTTTATTGTAATACAAGAGCATTAATGGGTACTGTATTTTAAAAAGAATACAAAAGATTATATAAGCAAACAGGAGAGTAAAGACATTAGAAAGTTTAAGTACAGGAGATGCAATCCATATGGGCACTATGGAGCAGCAAATTGATGCCTCTCTCACCAAGCAAGGCAGTGAACAGGGACCCAGCCATCAATAGACCAAGACACCCTAAACACCTTTGGATGGACGAAACACTCTGCACCCAGTAAAGGTTTCTCTGGATGCACAGAGGCCAGGAAAACAAAAACAAAAACAGAAAACAGCAACAACAGATGCAGATATCCAAGTGCTCCATCCTCTGCTGTCTGTCAGGCACACACAGGAACTGACGCTCCATCTAGTGAAGAAAAGGGGTGAGTGAATCTAGGAGGTTTTGAGTTGGTTTACTCCCTCCTAGCTCTGCATGAGTAATCAGTCCCACACAGGAGGCGTCCTAGTCATGGCACAGAGGTGGGCAACTGGTGGCCAAGTTGAACAGGGAATAAAACCCATGCACCAGCCACAGTGACAGCCAGTTTCCAGGCAGGAAAAGTCCACCTACAGAGTGAACCTCGTTGGTGTCCATCACCAACAACTAGTCTGTCCAGCCAGATCAGAAAGAATCACCTCCAAGCCCTACATGCCTACAGGGCACATGTACTCCACCTCCCTCATGGCACAAATCATGCTCTTTTTCAAGAGTAGATGCAGACTTGAACAAGGACAGAGGGACATTAAAGACACTCAAAGACTTTCCCATTGGGAAGGATCCTGGGCTGCAAACCAATCATGGATAACAGATGGGGAGAGTCCATTTTCCCACTTGCCCTCTGCAGCATGCAAGCAGCAGGGACTGAACATTGGCCTGCAACAAAATAAACACCTGAAGACTTCTCAGTGGGAAGCCTCCTGGGTTGCAAACCAAACACAGATTGCAGACAGAGAGCCCCTTCCCCCACCTGCTCTCTGCAGACCACTAACTGCACAGACTGAAAGCTAATACAACTTATTTAGCAGCAGGAGAAAAAATCTGCAGTGACAGAAACCTGCCACAGGATGAAGCAAGGAACAGAGATTAATACCCCTCCATCTCTCACTGAATGATCTATATTGATTCACAAAATGGCCCTAAAACAGAGTGTAATTAAATAGCTTCAGAGGAACAAATCAAAAGAGGAAGTGTAGTGGGGGAAGAGAGGCCTGTGACAGATGAGAAAAAAAAAATCAATGAATAAATAAAAACAACCCTTAGAATTCTAAAGAGACATCACCCAAAAAACAGATATCAGAGCACAAAAACTGGAAACCCCCTAGAATGGTCTGTCCCAGTTGACAGATACAGAAATCAGATATTAAATGGCAAAAGTGAACAGGAACCAAGAGAAGCTAGAAGCAAAACTCATTGAAGTTGTACAGTAAGTAAAAAGCACAGTTGGCCAATTTCAAAAATTTCTGAGATAATGGAAATGAAAAACTTTATCCTGAAGATTAACAACATAGTAAAAACATAGGGAGCAGAGTTTACCAGACAGAGAAAGAATTTCAGAGCCTGGAAACCAAAATATGAAATAACCCAGTCAGTCAAAAACATAGGGGGAAAAAGCTCAAAAATAAGGCAAAAATCCTCAGAGAGATGTGAAACTAATACCTGTTCAATATTCCTGAAGGAGAAAGGGAAAAGGAGAACACCATGGAACAAGCATTCCATGAGATCAACCAAGAAAACTTCCCATATCTCACTAGAGACAACCATCAAAGTACAGGAGTTTCAGAGAACTCACACAAGGTATCATATGAGAAGATCATCCTCAAGGCACACAATAATTTCCGTCTAAAAAATAAGCATGAAAGAAAAAAAATCCCAAAGACAACAAGCAAAAAAGCTTGGACTACCTACTCGGGAAGACCCATCAGAGTTATTCCAGACTTATCTATAGAAATAATACAAACTAGAAGGGAGCTCAATTTTTAACGTTCTTAAAGATAATCAATTCCAACCAAGAATTTCTTACCCCACCAAACTAAACTTCATCAATGATGGAGAACTAAAATAATTCCTAGGCATCCAATCACTAAGAGAACATGCTGTGTCCAGACTAGCCCTTCAGAGAATGCTCAGAAAGGTGTTGAAAATTAAAAAAAAAAAAAAAAGACAGAAACAAAGAAAGAAAAAAAGAACAGTCATACCTATTATAAAAGTACAGGCAAACACAGAGTTAACAGCACATATCAGGCACCCACAAAAACGAAAACACACTCATATATAAATTCAAGTGTAAAAAAGGGAATGAAACAACCTCTTAAGAGCTCTATAACAAGAATAACTCTCACATTTCAATAACCAACTTCCATGTGAAGGAACTAATGTGCAACTGAAGAGACATAGGATGGTAAACTGGATAAAGGAGCAAGAACTTACAGTCAACTGCCTCCAGGAAACCTATCTCACAGAAAAGGAAACCCACTGGCTCAAAGTTGTGGGCTACACAATGCTTTTTCAGGCAAAAGAAAAACAGAAGAGAGCACGTATACCTATTCTCATGTCAGATAAAGCAGACTCAAACCATCAAAAGTTAAAATGGACACACAAGGACACAACATAATGATAAAAGGCTCAACAACAACCACCAAGAAATATCCATCTTAAATATATATACACCCAACACAGGAGCATTAGGTGTTAAAAAACAACCACTAAGTAAATTATGAGAGGATACTGTCACAAAATCATAGTTGGAAGCTTAAATACCTTACTAAACACTTTAGATAGATCATCAAGGCAAAATAAACACACATACACACACACACACACACACACACACACAACAACAAAAAAAATGGAAATTCAGAACCTCAACTCAACATTCAATCAAATGGATTTAATAGACATCTACAGAACACTTCACTCAACATTTACAGAGTTTACATTCTGCTTATCAGCACATGGAACACACTCCAAGGTTGGTGAAATACGTAAAAAGACCAGTAACAATTCAGGAAATCAACTGAGTCATAAGAAATTTCCTCATCAAAAAAGCTCCAGACCAGATGATTTCCCAGCAGAATTCTCTAAGACATAAAGGAGGAGTTAATACTAATCTTATCAAAAGTATTCCAAGCAATTGAAAATGATAGAATTCTCTCAAATCATTTTATGAAGCTAACATCATACCCAAACCAGGCAAAGACCAAACAAGAAAAGAGAATTACAGGCCAATATCCTTGATAAACGTACATCCAAACATTCTCAACATGATTCTAGCAAATCATTGAGATCCAACAAAACATCTCAAGAATCATTCACCAGGTGAATTTCATTCCTGGGATGCAAGACTGGTTCAACATTTGCAAGACCATAATATAATTCAGTAAATTAACAGAAGTAAAACCAAGAATCACATGATTATATCATTAGATGCAGAAAAAGCATTTGACAAAATCTAGCATTCCTTCTTCATTAAAAACCCTTGAACACCTAGGCATAGAAGGAACATTCCTCAAAATAGTAAGAACCATCTATGATAAACCCACAGCCAACATTTTGCTCAATCATAGAAGTTGGAAGTATTCCCCCTGAAAACAAGGACAAGACAAGATTGCCCACTCACACCCCTCCTGTCCAACATAGTTCTGGAAATCCTAGCATGAGCAATCAGGCAAGAGAAGGAAACCAGGGTATCCAAATAGGAAAATAGGAAGTCAATCTATCCCTCTTTGTGGACGATATGATTCTATACCTTGAAAACCCTAGGAAGTCTGTCAAAAGCCTACTTATACTGATAAATGACTTTGGTAAAGTTTCAGCATACAAAATCAATGTGCAAAAGACAATTGCATTTCTATACACAAGCAACAAGCAGGTAGAAAGCCAAATAAAAAAGCACAGTCCTATTCACCATAGTCACACACACACAAAAAGAAAAAAATATATCTACCTTGGTATCTACTTAACCTGAGAAGTGAAATATCTTTACAATAAGAACTACAAAACTCTGCTCTAAGTCAAGGAAGACAAACAAATGGAAAAACATTCCATTCTTATAGGTTGGAAGGATCAATATTGCTAAGATGCCCATCCTACCCAAGGCAATCCTTAGATACAAGGCAATACCTATCAAATAACCAACATCATTCTTCTCAGACCTGGAAAAAACAATACAGAAATTCATATAGAAACTAAGAGAGCACAAATAGCCAAAGCAATCCTCAGACTTTAAACTTTATTACAAGGCTACAGTAACTAAAACAGCCTGGCTTTGGTACAAGAATAGGCACATAGACTGAGGGAACAGGACAGATATTCTGGAAACAAAAACACCATATCTCAAACAATTCTTCTGCAACAAAGCTTCCAATAATAATCACTGTGGGCTGAGGTGAGTGGATCGCCTGAGCCCGCGGGTTCGAGACCCGCCTGGGCAGCGAGACCTCATCTCTACATAAATCAAAAAAAATCAGCCGGGCATGGTAGCGCATGCCTGTAATTCCGGCTACT
>NW_007247758.1:334682-335614 GCF_000164805.1 Carlito syrichta | reverse complement strand
AGTTTCAGCATACAAAATCAATGTGCAAAAGACAATTGCATTTCTATACACAAGCAACAAGCAGGTAGAAAGCCAAATAAAAAAGCACAGTCCTATTCACCATAGTCACACACACACAAAAAGAAAAAAATATATCTACCTTGGTATCTACTTAACCTGAGAAGTGAAATATCTTTACAATAAGAACTACAAAATTCTGCTCTAAGTCAAGGAAGACAAACAAACAGAAAAACATTCCATTCTTATAGGTTGGAAGGATCAATATTGCTAAGATGCCCATCCTACCCAAGGCAATCCTTAGATGCAAGGCAATACCTATCAAATAACCAACATCATTCTTCTCAGACCTGGAAAAAACAATACAGAAATTCATATAGAAACTAAGAGAGCACAAATAGCCAAAGCAATCCTCAGACTTTAAACTTTATTACAAGGCTACAGTAACTAAAACAGCCTGGCTTTGGTACAAGAATAGGCACATAGACTGAGGGAACAGGACAGATATTCTGGAAACAAAAACACCATATCTCAAACAATTCTTCTGCAACAAAGCTCCCAATAATAATCACTGTGGAAAGGAGACCATGTTTAACAAATGGTGTTCAGAAAACTGGCTTGTCACATGCAAAAGAATGAAACTGGACTCCTACCCATCACTGTATACAAAAATCAATTGTAAATGGATCAAAGACGTAAACATAAAGCCTCAAACTGTAAGAATCCAAGACGAAAACAGAAAAACATCTTTATGCACATTGGAGTAGGCAACAAATTCTTGATCAAGTACCCAAAAGCAAATGCCATAAAAGCTATCATAGACAAATGGGGCTGCACCAAACTGAAAAGCTTTTGCAGAAAAAAGTACAGCAAGAGCGCAACCTAGCCCCCTCCAAAAATTGGGGGGAAATTTGCAAATTATGGACCTGACAAGG
>NW_007247758.1:333877-334662 GCF_000164805.1 Carlito syrichta | reverse complement strand
ATCCTGTGCCTTTGGGAGGCTGAGGTGAGTGGATTGCCTGAGCCTGTGGGTTTGAGACCCACCTGGGCAGGTGAGACCTCATCTCTACAAAAAATCACCGGGGCATGGTAGCGCATGCCTGTAATTCCGGCTACTTGGAAGGCTGAGGCAGAAGGATCACTAGAGCCCAGCAGGTCGAGACTGTGGTGGCCGGGAGCGGCCACTGCACTCCAGTCTGGGCGACAGAGTGAGACTCCGACTCAAAAAAAAAAAAAAAAAAAAAAAATACTTAATAATCACTGTGGAAAGGAGACCATGTTTAACAAATGGTGTTCAGAAAACTGACTTGTCACATGCAAAAGAATGAAACTGGACTCCTACCCATCACTGTATACAAAAATCAATTGTAAATGGATCAAAGACGTAAACATAAAGCCTCAAACTGTAATAATCCAAGAAGAAAACAGAAAAACATCTTTATGCACATTGGAGTAGGCAACAAATTCTTGATCAAGTGCCCAAAAGCAAATGCCATAAAAGCTATCATAGACAAATGGGGCTGCACCAAACTGAAAAGCTTTTGCAGAAAAAAAGTACAGCAAGAGTATAAACAGACACCTCCAAAAATTGGGGGGAAATTTGTAAATTATGGACCTGACAAGGGCTTAACATCAGGATTTACAAGGAACTCAAGCAAGTGAAAGGAAAAACAACTTCATTAAAAAGTGAGCAAGGGACTGGGCTCCATGACTCAGCCTGTAATCCCAGCACTTTGGGAGGCTGAGGTGAGTGGATTGCCTGAGCCC
>NW_007247758.1:332779-333857 GCF_000164805.1 Carlito syrichta | reverse complement strand
CTTGGAAGGCTGAGGTGGAAGGATTGCCAGAGCCCAGCAGGTTGAGGCTGCGGTGGCCTGGAGGTGACACTGCACTCCAGTCTGGGTGACAGAGTGAAACTCCAACTAAAAAAAAATAAAAAAAAGTGAGCAAGAGACATGAACAGACACTTTTGAACAGAAGACATACAAGCAGCCAATGGACTCATGAAAAAATGCTCAACCTCACTAATCATCAGAGAAATGCAAATCAAAACTACAATGAGACACCACCTAACTCTGGTAAGGACAGTTATCATCAATAAGTCAAAAAACAAGAGTGGTATGGGTGTGGAGAAAAGGGAATGCTGCTATACTGTTGGGGCGAGTGCAAACTAGTTCAACTTTTTTGGAAAACAGTGTGGTGATTCCTAAAAGAATAAAAATTGACCTACCATATGATTCGGAATTTCCCCTTCTGCGAATATACCCGAAGGAACATACATCGTCCTACAAAAAAGACACCTGGACATGCATATTTATTGCCACACCAGTCACAGTAGCACAAATGTGGAACTTACCCTAATGCCCATCAAAAGTGGAATAGATAAAGAAAATGTGGTACATATACATGATAAAGTATATAAAGTCATAAAGAATAACAAAATCGTGGACTTTGCAGCAAATTGGGTGGAGAGCATCATACTAAGTGATTTATCACAGAAACAAAGAACTGAATACCACATGTTTTCACTCATAAGTGCGTCCTGAACATTAGTCACATTAACACGAGGGGATTAGCCATCACTGGACATTTGCTAAGGGAGAGACTGAAGAAGGAGGGTGGAAGACATGTGACAAGGATACCTGGTCCACTACCAGGGGGAGAGAGGGTCATCTAGAAGCCCAAACTTCACCTTCATGCAGCCTACCTATGGAATTAATTCTCACTTGTACTCTACATCTCTATAAAAATAAAAAATAGAAAAGTTCCCGCACCTTTGGGAGGCTGAGGTGAGTGGATTGCCTGAGCCCGCGGGTTCGAGACCCGCCTGGGCACTGAGACCTCATCTCTACAATAAATAAAAAAATCAGCTGGGCGTGGTAGCGCGCGCCTGTA
>NW_007247758.1:210928-332759 GCF_000164805.1 Carlito syrichta | reverse complement strand
TTGAGACCCACCTGGGCAACTTGGCAGAAGACCTCATCTCTACAATAAATCAAAAAACAGCCGAGCCTGGTAGCACGTGCCTGTAATTCCGGCTACTCAGAAGGCTGAGGTGGAAGGATCGCGGAGCCCAGCAGGTGGGGGCTGGGGTGGCCGGGAGCGGCCACTGCACTCCAGTCTGGTCGACAGAGTGAGACTCCAACTCAAAAATAAATAAATAAATAAATAAATGATAATAATAATAATCATAGTACCAATTTTACTATCAAAGTACAAATCAATCCCCAAAGCATTAAACGTGAAAAACAAGAATATTCATTAAAGTTAAAAAGCCAGTATTTGAAATGAAGATATACATAATAATATATGTGCTGTAGAAAGCAGCCAGGTGTCCAGGTGATCAAATAGGATAACAAACAATCAAACTAAGCACCAAGAAAAGTTCTGGTGGATCAATGCAGATAGTGGAGAGGTGAGGTGTAGAGCTAAGAGCATGCAGTAGTGCACTAAATACTATATAGGACAGTGGCTTTTCTCCATGAAATCTGCCAGGTAAAGCCTTTATTACTGTCTATTGTTAGGCCTGATACATCCCATATAGGATGCTGGTGTAGAGCCAGACTCACATGTAACAATCATATTTTTGAAGCAAAACTCTTCAGGAAGTGTAAGAAGACATAGATATAAATATTATGCCATATGAGACTTTAAAACATCTTTTTGGAACAAAATTCCAAAAACCCAGTAGAAAAAAATTGACAGTAAATCAGGCACAGTGGCTCACACCTATAATCCTGCACTTTGGGAGGCCAAGGTGAGGGGATTACTTGAGCCCGGGAGTTCAAACCAGCCTAGACAACATAGTGAGACCTCGTCTCCAAACAACAAAAACAGCAGCAGTAAAAAAACAGCTGAGCGTGTTGACAAACGTCTACTTGTGAGGTTGAGGTGTAAGGTCACCTGAGCTCTGAAGGTCAAGGCTTAGGTGAGCTCTGATTTTGCCACTGCCCAGCAGACTGGGTGACAGAGTGAGACACTGATTCAAAAAGAAAAACAATGACAGTGATATAAATAAACATATACATATATGAAAAATATATGTTTCATCTATAAAAGAATGTTCAAAATCCCTTATGATTAGAGAAACACAAATTAGAACAACATTTAGATACCATTTCTTACTTACCCGACTGATATAAATTAAAAAGTAAGAACACACATTTTGTTGGCAAAACTGTGAGGAAACACTCTTGCTTCTAGAGCAGCAATCCCCAACCTTTATGGCATCAGCTACTAATTTTGTGGAAGACAATTTTTTCCACAGACCAGGGAGGGGGATTATTTCAGGATAATTCAAACACATTACCTTTATTGTGCACTTTATTTCTGTTACTATTACATTGTAATATATAATGAAATGATTACACCACTCACCATAATGCAGAATCAGTGGGAGCTCTGAGCTCACTTTTCCTGCGGCTAGATGGTTCTATCTGGGAGTGATGGGAGACAGTGATACCAAAAGTGTGTTGCTTAGTCCAGTATGCTCTGTAATTTCATTTTGGTTGCTGTCACTGCAGAAAATCTTGCTTCGCAAAGATATAATGCTGGAAATGGAAGCAGGCCTTTCAGTACTTTTGTAGCAATCTCAGGATATTCTGCCTTGATTTTAATCCAGATTGTGTGGAGATTTGAGCTTTTATCAGACATACTTTTAAGGCCAACACATTTGTAATCTCAAGCAGTTGATCCTCTTCTAGCACAGACAAACTCAATTCACCTAGCTTATTCACAAATGGTCTACAGATCTATTCCTTCCCAGTTGGGAGGTCTTTTGTGATTGGGTACTAATGCTCAGACTGTTGAAAGTTGAAGTAAGCAATCATGCACTAGTTGGGAGAAAGAATGCCCTGCTCAGTCTCTACCATAATCTCTGCTAATATTTGAAACATCAACAATTCCAGTGTTTTCTTGTCACTTCCATAATTCCAGTTTTGGCTTTGAATGTACCTTTTTATCTGTTGATACGAACTCAGTTGTCATTCTCCCATGAAGTGACAGATTGAGTTTGTTGAGCAGGTTGAATATGTCACACAAATAAGCAAGTTTTGCTATCCATTCTGTGTCACTGAAAGGTGCTGCCAGTGGAGATTATTTTTCTAAAAGAAATCTTTGTGATGGTTCTCCGAACTCAAGAATCCTGGTCAGTGATCCACCTTTAGAAAGTCATTTCACTTCTGTGTATAAGAGACGTTTGCACTGTGTGCATCTCCTCACAGAGACATGATGAGTAAAGGGCATGTACATTAATATGGTTGATAATTTAATTATAACCTGCAAAATGTTGTTAAGTTCAAGTGACATTTTTCAGCCAGTCAACATTTCTCTAATGGACATCACAGTGCATAGACACATTCAGAAGCAACCTCTTTGACCCAAGTAGTGAAACCAAAAAGGCCCCCGGTAATGGCAACCATGTTGTGCATATACTGACATAAAACAACCAATTCAATTACCATTACAATTTTTCTGATATGTAATTATTCAAATATTTGAACAGTTCCACAGCTGTGGTATTGATTGGCAACAAAAGTGCCCATAACATAATCACATGCACATCCTCCTGAAAAAGATATTGCACAAAAACAAGCACTGTTGCCTTGTTGTCAACATAGACTTGTCAACCTGGATTGTGTATCATGACTCGTTAATACTCTCTAACAATTGTCCCTCAATACCTTCTGCTATTTCGTCAATTCATCAATTATTAGTTATAGTTCTAGCTGAAAGAGGAACAAGTGCAACCTTCTGAACTACAGCCTCTCCTAAAAGTTCACCACAAAGGTCTGCAGCAACAGGCAGGATCAACTCTTTATCAATAGTAAAGGGATTCTTAGCTTTAGCAATGCAGATAGTAACTAAGATTCAGTGCAGACACATTTAATGAAGTGATGGCCTTCAATAATTGCTTCTGTTCTCTGTGTTCCCTTTTTTTCTCTTTTGAAAAACTCCAAAGAATTGTCTTTTAATACAGGGTGCTTGGTTTCCAGTTGCTAAGCAGTTTTGAAGATTTCACAGCTTTGTTGGAAAGCCAGTCACCACATATTATACAAAGTAGGCTTGAAGAATGTGACTCACCTGTTGTAACAAACTTGTAATTTAAGTAGGACTCCTGGGATATTCTTTTAAATGCAACTTTCTTTTTGTTGGCAATCTTAGCGTGGTCTGCTGACTCATCATTGAGTCTTTCCCCCTTTTCAAAGGAGCTTTCCAGTGATGTTTGATTATTACGTATTTTGGCTAGGGTTAGTTTGTGAGCTTACCCAAACTGTGACTGAGTCAAGTGCACGGTGTGGAAAAGAGGTGTGAACAGAAGTGGTAAATAAAATAATGGATGGGTCATGCACAGACTAAAATAAGTGTCAGAATCTGACTTAAAGATTGCCACCAGATGCAGCTGTATAATTGAAGTACATCTATTTACTTGCCACTCACTGATAGGGTTTTGACATGAGTCTGCAAGCAATTCATTTATTGTGGTCTCTGTGTAGTCAAACCTCACTGCTAATGTCAAACTGCATTTGCAGCTGCTCCAGAGCACTAGCATTACCACCTCAGCTCCACCTCAGGGTCATGAGACATTAGATAAGGAGTACACATTCTAGATCCTGTGCATGTACAGTTCACAGCAGGGTTTGTACTCCTTTAAGAATCTAATGCCCCCGCTGATCTGATAGCAGGCAGAGCTCAGGTAGTAATGCAAGCAATGGGGAGAAGCGGTAAATACAGATGAAGCTTCACTTGCTCACTTGCCACTCACCTCCTGCCATGCAGCCCAGTTCCTAACAGGCTGTGGCCCAGGGGTTGGAAACCCCTGTTCTAGAGTGTTGGTTGAAATGTAAACTGTTACAATCTTTCAATAAAGGAATTGCCTTAACCTAAAAAAATACAAATGCAGATAACTTTTGACTGGGTAACCCCACTGCTGAGAAATTGTCTTAAAAACATTCCTGCACCCATGTATACCAAACAGGTTATTCGTTACAACATTGTTTGTCATTGAAAACTACTGAACACAATCTAAATGCACATATGTAGAAGAATAATTGACTAAACTATGGTATGTCTACTTAATACTATACTGTCTGTTAACAAAAAATAAGGAAATACCTGACTTGTAGTCTTTTCAGAATATACAGTTAGACAGAATAAATAAAAATGCAAAAAAGTATATATTGTATTCATCTTTTGTGTAAGAAAGAAGAGGACATATGGATATAAACAAACAACATCAAATATACATCTGCATTAAAAAATGCAGGAAGGTTAAACCAGAAATAAAACAGTTTGGTTACGTTTGTACAAATGAAATGTATTTATATAAAAGAAATGCAGAAACATTAAGTCAGAAACAAAAGAGCTTGGTTACTTCCAAGACTTGGATGGAAAATAAAATCAGAAATTGAGAAATAGGGATAGAGATGACCCTACTCTTAGTATACCTTGAATAGCATTGACTCTTAGAACCATATTAATGTTAATATACACCCTAGTAAATAAATAATTAAAGCCAATCAGGATTTGGTGGGAACCTAAAATGAAATACAAACAGAAAAAAACAATAGCAAAAACTAAATATCACCACACAAAAGAAGAAGATAAGGAACACTTAGGGTTAAATAGTTTAGACATGTCTTTGACTCAGAAGGATTTATAGGTTCATAAAATCAGATTTATCAGGCACCTACTTCAACAAAAGCAGTGGTTACCTCTTTGTAATTTGAAAAACATTGCACCATGTTTGTTACAGAACGTAGTCTCAACAAAAAGAATAATGAATTTGAAAACCTCAAGGTAAAATCTTCAATTTAGCATCGGTTCTCAACTAGGTGTAATTTTGTCCCCTAGAGGATAGTTGGCATTGTCTAGAGCAAAGGTTTCCATTGTCAAAACTGAAGAGAGGGGAGTTGCTACTGAGATCTAGTGGATAGCTCCTAGCATCTAGCAGGCAGAGGCTGGGACTACTGTTAAACATCTCACAATGCACAGGGTAGTCTCCATCAACAAAGAACTATCCATCCCCAAATATCAAAACTGCCATGGTGGAGAAACTGATTTAAATCAAGTACAGTTGTGATAATAATAGGCTACTGAGAATATTTATCTTTCTAATATGTATATGAAAAGTGAATATTCAAGATTGTCCATATTATCATAAAAATAATTTATATAAAATCTAAGACAGCAATGATAATTGCACTGATCTTGAATACTGTGGAAAAGCAATTCTCTTTCTGCTGCTTTACTATTGTGAAGAAAATCATAGATATTAAATCAGGTTTGCCCAACATCTGATCAGAGAACTATATGTTCTCTTTTTGAAAGTGAAAATATTTTTTAAAAACTCATCAAACATTCTAATTACTCTGTTCTTTGTTCTGCACAAAAACTAACCACAGCTTCCTGCAGAAGACAAGGATGCAGATGTTACTTTTGCATTCAGTCAGATGATTTCATTAAAATCAAATTGTAAACTGAAATATATGTTTCAATCTCTTCTCTTCCCTATGGCTGCAGCATTTTAAGTCCTAGATTATCACCATTGTATGAAATATAGACTGAGAAATGAGCTTAGACTATCACATTAAAATCAATGCACAAAATATATAATTTTTATGAAGAGTAATCTTGTTTCTTAAAATATATTTTCACATATTATGCTATTAAGATATTTCTCAAGTGGAATTTTTGAAAGTTCTGTTGATGTTTTGAATTCAGTAAGTTCAGCATGCCAATATACTTAAAATATTTTCTAATGGTAAGAGCAATTCATTTCCCAACAAAATATTCACCCCACACCTATCAGTTTATCATGTAAGCCGTAGGTATTGAGTTTATCACTGAATACTTCACATTTTTTATGTATTCTTTATGATAACAGGCAATCTAATATATATTGCCTTCTTTCTAAGTAATATAAAAGCAGTTAGTCTTACACTTTGTAACACGTGAAATAACTTGCGGGTTTTCTAGGATTCTCAAGTAGCTTAGTCACAGGAAAATAATTTGAGAAATGTTCAACTAAGCAGCACATATGATTTTGATTCAAATGAATTATTTACTTACTAATATATTCTTTTTAAATAAAACAAGGGGCTTTCCAAAACAAAAAACAAAAAAACAATATGCAAAGAAAGTTTTGTTTGCCTAATATAATTCTTAAAAGTATGCCCCATGAGTAGTATACTTAAGAGTGTAACTTCCTGTATTTGAACTCTAAGTATGATTAAAAAGATTTATGAGAGAGAAAAAAGATTGCTTTCCATAAGATTGATAATCTTAAAAAACAATAGAAACTATGGCTTACCGAAAACCTGCTATGGCTCAGAACTTGACAAAGTACTGTTTTTATCTCATTAATACTGACAATATTTTTGTGAAGTAGGTTTGAGTTGCATCACTTTACCTATGAGGTAATGAGGTTCAAACATGGCACAAATTTTTTTCTAAAGTTGCATAGCATATAAAAGGTAGCTGTAAGATATACACTCAGGTTTGTCAAATTTTAAATCCCGATTGTTGCCGAAAGACTAGTCTCCCAATTTGTATTCTCATTCTTAAAACATCCAATAAGGCTTGAAGAAAAGAAGATAACCTGGAAAGTTTATATTTGTCAACAAGCCAAATTAGGGGGCCATATTATCTATTTTAAAATTAATTCTTAAACAAACAAAATCACTGTTCCAAAGGTAATGAACACTCTGAAATTATATTCTTAGATTTCAATCCCTGTTCTGCCATTTACTTCATGAAAGCAGGAAAGGTACTTTACTCTTTTGTTTCTCAGATTTCTCATTCCCAATCTCATAGAGCTACATGAGATAATTCATGTAGCATACCTAATATATAAGATGTATGTGGTTGGTGGCTTCTGTTGCTGTTGCAATTTTGTTATTGATATTATCATTATTATTACTCCAGGATAGCATAGAAAAATCACATAATTCCATTTAACATCTCTTGAACTCATCACTAAATATGGTGCAAGAGTTATTTTACTAGGCACTTCTTTCTTTAGTTTTTACATTTTTCATTCTTAGAAAAAAACTTATTGTTATTTTCTAGTATCAGTCAGAGATCAAGCTTCTAAGAACCTGATCTGCACCTTGTTTAACTAGATGGACAAAAAAAATCTCAGAATGTATCAACTGAAATCAATTTTAGGAATAAACATCTGATTTGTCTTTCAAAAAAATAGTAACTTTGATAAAATTTCAAAATTATTCAAAATGTCGGAATTATAGGTACATAAACTCAATTGCCCTTAAGCACAATTTACTTTCTTACTGTTTTGTAGAGCAAGGAATAGATTTCTCAGCAGAAATTACATATGCCCTATATCTTAGATATAATTTTTAATTTTAAAATTTAATTATAAATTAGATTATTGCTATTCTAAAACCTTTTAATGTTGGGTATGAAATTGCATAAATTCAAATGTAACTATGATTCAAGGAAAATAAAACATTTTTGTATTTTATTGCTATTATAATTAATCTGAAAAGAAATACAATTATAAATATGCAAACTATTACAAGTATTATGTTGTAATAATTCAGAATTATTACTTAAAATTCATGCATAAGAGATTACATTTCAAAATGTGATCTCAGTTGGATTATTAACTGGAGCAATTAACCAAACATCACAGAAATTATTCATGTTTTTTGCCTTACTTCTATGATAACTTTGTATAATTGTTCATTTCTAAACAAATAATAAAGATTTAATATCATAAAGCATTTTAGAAAATCCCAAATCTATGCAACATACTTATATATTTAAAATAAAGCCTTAATTTCTAACATTTACTCAAAAAGAAAACATTAACTTTTTTATTTAGTATTTTCAGGATTCATGATCTGTCTCAGTAAATAATAGCACACCTGAGTCCCAGCTATATTAGCCCACAGCACTTTAGTGTCAATCCATAACCACAAGGTATGCTGTTTTTCATGTATCTCTGTCATCTAGAGTGAAAAATACACAGATTAAATTTCTTATATTTTGGGACTGCTTTTCTGTCTATGTCATAATCTAACTATATAACATTTTTCATGAATGCACAGGAATGTAGAGTAGTCCAAGAGAGAAATAGCACGTTTAAGAAGTACAATGAAGGTTTTAGAACAGGAAGAAACTCAAGAAATCCTTGATTCTTTCCAGGTGATTTCAGGGATGTAAGATATAATAATAAAATCAAGATCCGTAGAGCAACTACTACCTCCCAGACATTGCTTCAGCACTTTATTAGTTCTCTTAATCTTCTCAATCACCAAGTGAAGTAACACTTTGTTATTTTACTCACTTTTCAAAGAGGGAATTTAGTGACTAAAAAGGTGAAATAACTTGGCTAAAGTCACATAGCTAATAGGTGTTTTGAGCCAGAATTTGAGCTAGAATACCTACTTGATTCTATACAGCAAGCCTATTAAACATTTTCATAAAACCCTGTATTTTAGAGCTCATTTTATGTCACTGAGTCTTTCAGTGTGCGTACCTTATTTGCTGTATTATTTTATTATATGAGATAAATAATTATCTATGTGCATTTGTGGTAACTGTGGAACAGAATTTTAAATATTTTGACTTAAGATAAAAAGCAAATAAGTAGAACAGTAGGGTCTACTAGAAAATTGCCAAGTTCCCAGGCTATTTTGAATTGGATTGTGCTTTTTAGGTGGCTCTCTGTTTGTTGTTGGTGTGTACGAACGTGACTGTCTTTTGCACATTTATTTTGTACCCTGAGACTTTGCCAAAATTCTTATCAATACTAGAACATTTTTGACAGTTTCTCTTAAATTTTCATGGTATAGAGTCATATCAGCAAAGAGGGATAACTTGACTTGTTTTCCTATTTGGATACCCCTGATTTCCTTCTCTTGTCTGATTGCTCTAGCTAGGACTTCCAACACAATGTTGAACAGGAGGGATGTGAGTGAGCAGACTTGTCTTGTTCCAGTTTTCAGGGGAAATGTTTCCAGTTCTGTCCGCTTAGCAATATTTTAGCTGTGGGTTTATCATAGATGGCTCTTATAATTCTGAGGTATGCTTTCTCTATGCCTGTATGTTCAAGGGTTATTATCAAAAAGGGATGCTAAATTTTATCAAAAGTTTTTTCCACATCTAATGTTACAATCATATGATTCCTGTTTTTACATGTGTTGACATATTTAATTGCATTTATGGTCTTGCAGATGTTGAACCAGCCCTGCATCCCAGGGATGAAGCCTACTTGGTCATGTTGGATGATTTTTGAGATGTGTTGGATCCGATTTGCTAGAATCTTGTTGAGAATTTTTACATCTAAGTTTGTCAGGTATATTGACTTACAGCTCTCTGTTGTTGGATCCTTACCTGGTTTGGGTATCAGTGTGATGTGAGCTTCATAAAATAATTTGGGAAGAGTTCCATCTTTCTCAATTATCTTGAATACCTTCATTAGGATTGGTGTCAGCATCTCCTTGTATGTTTGTAGAATTCTGCTGGAAAGCTGTCTGTTCCAGGGGTTTTTTTTTTCTAGGTAGTTTTCTTATGACAGAGTCAATTTCCTGGGTTTTTATTGGTCTATTTATAATCTCCATTTCTTCTTGTTTCAACCTTGGCACGTTGTGTGATGTCAGAACGCCCTCCATTTTATTTAGGTTATGGAGTTTGTTTCCATACAGGTGTGCATCTTTTGTATTTCTTTGGGGTCAGTTGTGACTTGATCTTTTGCACTGATTGTGTTTATTTGGGCTTTTTCTCTTTTTCTTGGTCATTTTGCCTAGGGGTCCACCAATCTTGATCATCCTTTCAAAGAACCAGCTTTTTGTTTCATTGATTTTTTCCCGAGGCATTTTTGACTTCTATGTTCTGTATATGAGCTTTTACTTTGGTGATCTGGATTCTTCTGCTGAAGTTAAGGTTTTGGTGGTCTTGCCTTTCCAGCTCCCTAAGATAATTTGTTAGGCTGTCAACTTGTTCTCTTTCTATTTTCTTGATCTATGTTTATAGAAATATAAATTCCCCTCTGAGTACTGTTTTCATGGTATGCCACAGGTTTTGGTAAGATGTTTCTTCATTTTCATTTATTTCCAGGAATCTTTTAACTACTGTTTTGATTTCTGTGTTGACTCAGGAGTTATTCAACTTCATGCTGTTTAGTGTCAGGTCTATGCGGGGTTTGGGGAAATTTTGTTGGTGAGGATATTTATTTTTATTCCACTGTGGTCTGAGAAGGTATTTTCATCTTATGGAATGTGTTTATGCTAGATTTATAACTCAGGATGTGGTCAGTCTTGGAGTATATTCCATGAGGTGATGTGAGTACAATGTATATTCTGTGGTTGTTGGGTGGAGTGTTCTATAGGTATCTACTGAGTCCATTTGGTCATGAGTCAAGTTGAGGTTCCAGATCTCTTTGTTGATTTTTTGCCTCGATGATATAGAATTGTTAGTGGAGTATTTAAGTCCCCAGTTATAATAGTGTTAGAGTCAATATCTTTTCTTAGTTTAATTAGTAACTACTTTATAAAAGCTGGTGCTCCTGTGTTGGGTACATATATGTTTAGGATGGATATTTCTTTTTTTAAAATTTTTATTATAAAGATGTGGGATACATTTCAGTGTTAGATATATAAACATTGATCATGCATGTACCCTGTTTGTTTTTTTGTCTTTCGGTGCATATGAGTTCCTTATAGATCCTAGATGTTAGGCCTTTGTCTGATAAACAGTTGGCAAATAAGTTTTCCCATTCTGTGGGCTGCCTCCCTGCTCTATTGATGGTTTCTTTTGCTTTTCAGAAGCTTGTTAATTTGATGAGGTCCCATTTATCTATTATATTTCTTAAGGTATTGATCTTTAAGGTTCTGAATAGGAATTGCTTCCCAGTTCCAATTTTCATAAGGGTGTCTACTGCATTTTCTAAGATTCTTGTAGTTTGAGGTTTTACATTCAGGTCTTTGATCCATTTAGAGTTAACTTTTGTGTATGGTAATAGGTAGGGGTCCTGTTTCAATCTTCTGCATATGGTCATTCAGTTTTCCCAGCACCATTTGCTGCATAGGTTCTCCTTTACCCAGTGGTTTTTGTTGGAGGCTTTGTCAAAGATGAGTTGGTTGAGGAATTGAGACTTTGCTTCTGGAATCTCTATCCTATTCCATTGGTCTATGTGCCTGTTCTTGTACCAATACCAGGCTACTTTGATTACTATAGCCTTATAGTAAAGTTTGAAGTGTGAAGGTATGATACCTCCTGCTTTGTTTCTTTTGCTAAGGATTGTTTTAGTTATCCGTGGCTGTTTATGTTTCCATATGAATTTCTGTATTGTTATTTCCAGGTCTGGGAAGAATGATGTTGGTAGCTTACTGGGTATTGTGTTGAATCTGTAGATTGCCTTTGGTAGGATGGACATCTTAACAATGTTGATTCTTCCTATCCATGAACATGGAATATTTTTCCATTTGTTTGTGTCTTCTTGGATTTCTTCAAGCAGTGCTTTGTAAATTTCATTGTAAATTTCTCTCATTCCTCTGGTTAGGAAGATGCCGAGGTATTTTATTTTTGGGATGGCTATTGTGAATGGGATTATGCTTTTTATTTGGATCTCTGCCAGCTTGTTGTTGGTGTAAAGGAATGCAACTGTCTTTTGCACATTTTTTGTACCCTGAGACTTTTCCTCAGTCCTTTATCAGTGCAAGCAGGTTTTTGACAGATTCTCTTGGATTTTCAAGGTATAGGATCATATCATCACCAAAGAGGGATAACTTGACTTGCTCTTTTCCTATTTGGGTAAACCTGATTTCCTTCTCTTGTCTAATTGCCTGAGCTAGGACTTTCAACACAATATTGAACAAGAGGAGTAAGACTGGGCTGCCTTGTCTTGTTCCAGTTTTCAGGGGAAATGATTCTAGTTTCTGGTCATTTAGCAATATGTTAACCATGGGTTTGTCGTAGTTGGCACTTACTATTTTGAGGTGTGTTCCTTCTATACTTAAGTGTTTGAGAGTTTTTATCAAGAAGGGATCCTGGATTTTATCAAAAGCTTTTTCTGCATCTAATGAGATAACCATGTGGTTCATGTTTTTAAATCTGTTGATGTATTGAATGACATTTATGGTCTTGTGAATATTGAACTAGCCCTGCATTCTGGGAATGAAGTCTAACCCTGCATTCTGGGAATGAAGCCCTGCATTCTTGGTCATGGCGGATGATTTTTGAGATGTGTTTTTGGATCCAATTTGCTAGGATCTTGTTGAGGATTTTTACATCTCTGTTCATAAAGGATACTGGCCTGTAGTTCTCTTTCTTTGTTGGATCTTTAAGCAATTTGGGTTGCAGTGTAATGTTAGCTTTGTAAAATGATTTGAGGAGAATTCCATCTTTCTCAATTGCCAGGAATACTTTCAAAAGGATTGGTATCAGCTCCTCTGTGTATGTTTTGTAGAATTCT
This sequence comes from Carlito syrichta, assembly GCF_000164805.1. NCBI lineage: Eukaryota > Metazoa > Chordata > Mammalia > Primates > Tarsiidae > Carlito > Carlito syrichta. The sequence continues at coordinate 320,266 of NW_007247758.1, read as the reverse complement.
ACTGGAAATTCATCTAGTCCAGGGTCTTTTATTTATAGGTAGTTTTTGTATGACAGAGTTAATTTCCTGGGTCGTTATTGGTCTATTTAGTGTCTCAATGTCTTCTTGTTTTAACCTGGGTAGGTTGTGTGATGTCAGAAAGTCCTCCATTTATCTAGGTTATTGAGTTTGTTTCCATATAGGTATACATAGTAATCACTGATAATCTTTTGTATTTCTTCAGGGTCAGTTGTGATTTGATCTTTTATATTTCTGATTGTGTTTATTTGGGCTTTATCTCTCTTTGACTTGATCATTGTGGCTAGGGGCCCATCAATCTTGTTAATTCTTTTAAAGAAACACCTTTTTCTTTTGTTGATGTTTTCTATGATATTTTTGTCCTCTATGTCCCATATTTGGGCTACTATTTTTGTGATTTGGATTCTTCTGCTAAAGTTGGAGTTTTGGTTGTCTTCTCTTTCTAGCTCCCTTGGGTGATTTGTTAGGCTTTCCACTTGTGATCTTTCCATTTTCTTGATGTGTGCTTGTAGAGATATAAATTCCCCTCTTAAAACTGATTTCATGTCATCCCAGAGGTTTTGGTAAGATGTTTCTTCAATTTCATTTGTTTGCAGGAATCTTTCAATTTCTTCTTTGATTTCATTGTTGACCCAGTCATTGTTCAGCATCATGCTGTTTAGTGTCCATCTCTTTGTAGGCTTTGGAGAAATGTTGTTGGTTTTGATATTTATTTTTTTCCACTGTGTTCTGAGAATGTGCATGGCAAGATTTCAACTTTATGAAATGTGTTTATGCTTGATTTATGCCCAAGGATGTGATCAATCTTGGAGTATGTTCCATGTGGTGATGAGTAGAATGTACATTCTGTGGTTGTTGGGTGGAATGATCTGTAGGTATCCACTAAATCCATTTGCTCAAGTGTCAAGTTTAGGTTCTGGATCTCCTTGTTGATTTTTTGCCTCAGTGATCTATCTAGGACTTTCATTGGGGTATTTAAGTCCCTTTCTATAATAGTACTATAGTCAATATCTTTTTTAAATTTATTTAGTAGTTGTTTCATAAATGCTCACGCTCCTCTGTTGGATGCATATATGTTTAAGATAGATATTTCTTGTTGATGGATTGAACCTTTTATAATTATGTAGTGTCCTTTTGCTTCTTTTAAAACTTTTCATAGCTTAAAGGTTGTTTTGTCTGATACTAAAATTGCAACTCTTGCCTTCTTTTGTGATTCATTTGCCTGGAAACTCATTTTTCGTCCTTTAACTTTGAGTCTGTGTGCTTCCCTTGTAGTGTGATGAGTCTCCTGGATGCAGCAAATAATGGGGTCATGGTTTCTTATTCAGTCCACCATTCTGTGTCTTTTCAGTGGTGCATTTAGTCCATTCACATTCAGCCTAATTATTGAAATGTGGGTGTTTATCCCTGTCATGACGGTCTTATAGAGTTGTTGTTGTTCCTGTTTATTTGTTGTATTTCCTTTGGTTTTTTGGTTGATTCATGTGTGTTTTCCATCTTTTCCCTGTACTCTTGTGAAGAACATTGTCATTCTTTTCTCCTTTTCTTCTGTGTTTAATACTTTCTTAAATGTTTCTTGTAGAGGTGGTCTGGAGGCACCATAATGAGTTCTTAGGGATTGGATGTCTGGGAAAGATTTTAATTCTCCCTCACTGATGAAGCTTAGCTTGGCTGGGTAGGTTATTCTTGGTTGAAATTTTTTATTTTTGAGACCTTTGAAGATCGGGTTCCAAGCTCTCCTAGCCTGAAGTGTTTCTGTTGATAAATCTGCTGCTATTCTAATTGGTCTTCCCTGGTAGGTAGTTGAACTTTTTCTCTTGCTGCCTTTAGGATGTTTTCTTTTATACCTACGTTTTTTTAGGTGAATTATTATGTGTCTGGGAGTTGGTCTTCTCATTTGTTGTCTTGGGTTATCTGAATCTCTTGTGTTTGAATTTTTGCATCACTGATGAGATGAGGGAAGTTTTCTTGAATAATTTCATGAAATGTTTGTTCCAGGGTGGTCTCTGTCTCTTTTTGTTTCAGGAATTCCAATTAATCTTAGGTTCAGTCTCTTGAAGTAATCATTCATTTCTTGAAGGTTTTGTTTTGTCTTTTAAAGCTTCTTTTCTATGTTTTTGACAGTTTGGGTTAGTTCTGTATTTTGGTCTTCAAGCTCTGAGATTCTTCAGCTTGGCTAATTCTGCTTTCCATGCTTATTTCTTTGTTATTTATTTCAATCACAGTATTCTTTACTGCTGTTATTTCAGTTATCAGCTCCTTCCTATTTTCCTCTTGTCTCTCCTCAATTCTTTTTATTCTCTCTATTAATGTCTTGATGTTTGGGTTTGTTGTATGTGACCAGTCATTCTGGGGGCTCTGCATTGTTTGTGTTCTGAAGTCTGTTTTCTCAGTGTCTGACTTTCCAGGGGTCTGTGTGAGATTTGTATTCTTCTTTTGGTTTTTCTTCATTTGTGTAGATTTTTCTCCCCATTTTTCTTCCCCCCACCCTGTCTTCTTTAATTCTGTTGTTCAGGGGTGGAAGGGTTTCTTTTACTTCTGTTTGTTCAATCTCCTATTCTTCCTTATGAATATTCTCTGGCTTTGTTCAATTTTGGAACTGGACTGCAGGTTGAGGGCAATCCTTTTTGAAGTTTTGAGATGTAATTGAGAGAGGAGTTGTTATTCAAAATCTATCTGCAGACCCAAGTATCCACTGACACTTGTATGGATAATCTGGAACCCACTTCCTACTGCCTTGCAATCTGTTCATGCAGTGGGGTTATAGATTTACTCCCTGAAAGCAAAATGAAGTAAGAAAAGGGAAAAGAATGGAACAGGGAGTGGGGGAAGAAGGAGGTGGAGAAAGAGAAGAGTAAGAGGGAAAACAGACAAACGTACCAACTAACAAATGAAAAGAGACACAAAGACAAATACGAGTAAAAAGAAAAACAACAACAAACAAACCAACAAACATACAAAAAACCTAAAACATGCAATCATACAGACATATAAGCTAGCCAACATCCTTATTGGTGTACCATTCCCCTATACAAAGATGAGGTCTAAAGAGAAAAAAAATTGAATAGAATAAAGTCAGTAAACTAACAGAACCAAAGTAAGTATGAAACTGTTATTGATAATAGTAAAAAGAGAGATAAAAGGGAAAAAATGTAGGTAAGGCAAACAGACAAAGAATAAAAGAAAAAAAATTAAATCAGAAAACCAAACACACTCTGAGACGTTTCTTTTAAGTCCAATGTCCTTTCAGCTCTGATTTCTAGCTCTCATTGCAGGCTGGTAGAGTTGTTCACAATTAGGGTCAGTTGCCCCTGGCCTGCTGTGGAGGGTGGTTCAGATCTGGGCCGCCTGCCAAATCTGCCACTCAGATCTGGCCTGTGTCTATCTAGCATGGGAGGGGGGCTTCTGTCCCTCCCATTTTGATGTTGTTACCTTGGATCCCAAGCTGGGAGATGGGCCGAGTCATGTGGAGCTGGTCTCATGGCTCCAGCTGGTCTCGTTTTCTGCTACAGCATGAGACTGCTGGGCAATGCAGGCCATGGGCTACTCAGGCCAGGTTGAGAAGAAGTCAGAGGCCACCCAGGGTGGGAGGGAGCAGGCAACAGTAGTGGCGGTGGCAGCTACCACTTCAGTGGTATGTGGGAGGAGCTCCATGAGCCTGGCTCTGGGTGAAATGTGGGATGTGGCAGTGGCAGTGGAGGCAACAGTTTCAGTAGTACAGTGCTTGGGGGGAGCTTCATGGGTCCAGGAGCCATGGGTCGCCTCAGACAGGAGTGGGGTGATGGCGGTGGCAGCAGCAGTGGAGGCAGCGGTGGCTAGGGAGGCAGCTGAGGTACAGCCGAGCAGTATGTAAAGAGTAGGCTGGCAATGATGGGAGCTACAACCCCTGGGGGAGAGTGGGAGTCTTTATGGTGCTCTCTTTTGTGGAGGGTCTCGTGAACCAAACTTCCCTGATGCCATCTTGCTGGAAGCCCAATCAGGACAGATATTATTTGTTGATGGATCAAACCTTTTATCATTACATAGTGTCCTTCCATATCTTTTTAAATTTTGATAACTCAAAGGTGTTTTGACTGATATTAAGATTACAACTTCTGTCTTCTTTTGTGATCTGTTCATCTGTAATTTGTTTTCCATTCCCTAACTTTGAGTCTGTGGGCATCCTTTGTGGTAAGATGAGTTTCCTGGGGACAGCAAATTACAGGGTCATGTGGTTTTTTCCAGTTTGTCTTTTTATGTCTTTTCAGTAGTGAATTTAGCCCATTCACATTCAGGCTGATTATTGAAATGTGAGAGTTTGTCTCTGCCATAATACTCTTATAAGACTGTTTTCTTTTCATTTAGCTTTTGTGTTCATATATGTGTATGTTTTCATTTGTGATGGATGCTATGTGTTCTGCTGCTTTTGTGTTTGTTTATTTTCTTGTAAAATATATGGTCTTTCTTTTGTTTATTTTTTGTTCTGTGCACAGCACCTTTTTAGACATCTCACACAGAGCTGGTCTCGAAAATATATTCCCTTAGGGATTGAATATCTGGGAAAGATTTTAATTCTCCATCACTGATGAAACTTAGCTTGACTGGGTAGCAAATTCTTGGTTGAAATTGTATATCTTTGAGGACATTAAAGATTAGGATCCTGTTACTTCTGACCTGTAGTGTTTCTGCTGATAAGTGGTCTCCTCTCTTCCTGCCTTTAGGAACTTTTCTTTCACACCTACTTTGTGTAGGTGAATTACTATGTGTCTACTGGTTGATCTTCTCATAAAATGTCTTGCAGGGGTTCTTTGGATCTCTTGTGCTTGCATAGTCATCTTTGGGGCCAGATGAGGGAAGTTTTCATAAATGACCTCATAAAATGTTTGTTTCAATGTGTTTTCTATTTCTCTTTCTATTTTAGGTATTCCAGTTAGGTTTAGGTTTGGTTTCTTGATACAAGCTCACATCTCTTGGAGAGTTTTCTCTTTCTTCTTAAGTTTTTTCTATATTTTAATAGATTGGGTTAATTCCATATTTTGGTCTTGGAGCTCTGAGATTCTCTATTCTGCTTGGCCAATTCTGCTTCCTGTGCTTGTCAGTTTGTTATTTATTTCTGGGGTAGAGTTTTTTATTTCTATTATTTCTAAGTACACTTTCTTGAGGCTGTCTAGCTTGACTGCAATTTTATTTAGTTTAGCCCTTGCATTTATTAATTCTTATTCATTTTATCCAACAATTCTCTGATCTCTGTAAGTACCTTCTGAGTACTATTGTTCTGGGAGATAGCCGTTGTTTGTTCCTCAGTAGTTGTTCTTTCTAGCATTGACTCTTTTCTGGGATTCTGATGGTTACTGGCAGTTTTTCATTGGTTTTTCTTCATTTGTAGTAGTTCTCTTTAATTCCATTGTTCAATGGAAAATGTAGAAGCAGTCACTTGATATTTGCTCTACCTTTTGTCTTTCCTTGAGCTGGGACTCTGAGTTTTTTCAATTATGAAGTAGGGCTGGGGGTAGTGCATGGAGCTGTCTCTTTACAGTTTTGAGCACTTACTAGGGGGTGTGGGGACCTGCAAATGTTCTGAACCTATTGGTAGGTCATAATGTTTGCTATCTGGTGAATAGGCCAGCTGGGACTCACTCTTCCTCTCTGCACAATATGATCTTACAATGGCTATGCTTGCATAGCCCCTGAGTCCAAGACAGAATATAAGAGGGAACAGAGAGAAAAAAGAGAAAGGAGGAGAAAGAGAGAAAAAGAGTAAATAAAAATAGAAAAAGGAAAAAACATTAACAAACAGAGAAAGAGCAAAGAAAGAGAAATAGAAGGAAATAATGCAGAAAATCAACCAACCAACAAACCAACCAATATCCCCCCCCCCAAAAAAAAACAAAAACCAAGTTGATGAATAGTTTTCAGATTTAATATGTTTCTTTGAGAGGGGGGCTCCCTCTTGCAACAGGGTCTGCAACTGCAGGACTGTTACTGCAGGTTTCTTGTTCACTGTTGGAACATAACATACTGGGATCTTTACTCCCTGCTGCCTGCAATTGGTAGCTTTTGCAAACTTGTGTGAGGGAAGGGTGTTGAAATAACTTGACTCAGCATCTCTTGGCATCTCACTCCCTTCCTTCCTCTCCCAGCTTTGTCATGGATCCCAGGGCATCCAGGTCATGGCAGGGCAATAGGGTCTCCTGTCTCTGCTCTGTCCTCTCAATCTCCTTCACTTGTTTCTGATGGGGAAGGGATAGGAAGAGTCAGTTAGGCATTTACCAGCTTCCTTCTCAGGCATTTCTGCTATCTGCATCTATCACCCAGCAGCTGGCTCAGGGAAGAGGGTGGATTATCTGGGGTTTCCCATCTGCTGTTACCCTCCAGGACTTGTGCACTGGGTGCAATGTTCTCTGAGGTCACAAAGGGCAACCCCAATGCAACACAGAGATAGCGCTTGTCTTGAAATGCACTTCTGCTGTTCCACAGAGGCTGCCTTGGAGCACTTCTCTTCCCAGGCATTAAGAGAATCTAGTCAGCTTCTCTGCCAGCTGTTCCCATCACCAATAGGGTGGATAAAAGGTAGTTACCACCGTCTCCATATCTCAAGATCCGGTGACAAGGCACTGGAGCCTATTTCATGTTCAGAGTGACTTCTCCCTGCTGTTCACTCATGACTCTTCCTCAGGTTCCCTTGCTGTTTCATGGCCCTCACTGCCAGCATTCAGCCCAGCACTGTGGTGTTTGGGTCGGCAATCACTCTAGCCATTCTTCCCAGGGAAAGCTACTCTGATTTCAGAAAATGACACTCAGCTTCTGCACTCTAGAAAGCGCTAGGGTCCAAGCAGAGCAGCTGCAGCACCAGCGGCTTCACCAGGAGGGTCCTGGCCGCTTGCTGTCTAGTCTCCACTCGGCCTCTCACACTTCCACTTACACACAGAAACATATGCAGAATTGTATGTGTATGTCACTCAAACACACAGAGACTCATGCAGTCTAACTGGTTACAACACCATCTTCCCTGGATTTTAAAACATTTATTTTGAATCAGTTGCTGAGAAATTATTGTGTTCCTTTGGATATGCCTTATTTTTTTAAATTCCTTTTTCATAACTTCCATGTCATACCTGCTGTGTCCTTACCTTGATATCTGCAAATCTGGTACAATAGTCACTTCTTCCAATTTTGTAAATTAAATTTTGTTGGGAAAAACTTTTTTCCTAAAGATGTATCAGTGGTGTTGGTTGAATAAGATCCTTTGTTTTTTATTCCTTGTGCTTTTGGTAATGTAGTCTCTGTGAATTCTTCAGTTGTAAAGTGTCAGTGGTATCTGTGATTTCCTCAGTGGTTTATGGTGCACTTGTGAAGGCTATAGTAAAATTTTACTCTGGACAGAGATGGCAGGTGGTTCAGTCTTTGGACCCCAGTGGTGGAAGTGGTGGGCTGAACACGCCTGATCTTGGGCCTTAAGATAGCATACACTGGTACCAGCTTTAACATGCCAAGAAAGGTTGATTTGGGGGCCTTTGGGTAACTTGGTTGGATGCCACTAGTGGCAGTCTTGGGTTGGGTAGGTGAGTGGCTTCACAGGTTCTTGGGCAGCAAGTATGGTGATGGCAGTAGTAGTGGTGGACAACCCACTGTGTCCTAAGTAGTGTGCACCAGTGTTGGCTGTGGTCTAGGATCACCACACACAGATTCAGACATGCAGCTTTCAGACTCCTACTCTTTGTGGCAGCACCTGTAAGATATTGAATAAAATATTCTGTGAATCAAATGCAGAATGTTTAAAAAAGTGGTTTTTTTCCTTCAAATATTTTATGTATAAAAGATATAATGTACCCTGCTGCTACATTCTTGTCATAAATGCTTTCACACACAGCAAGGTCTATAAAACTTCAGATAAAAATAAGGAATTTGTATGCAGCTGAATGCATAAACATATTAGTCCATTGGAATTGAAATTTTATCTTGTGTCTAATTTACTATTCTTATTGTTAAAGTTTTCTTTGAAAAACAAAATAGTAATTTATGTCTGACCTATTGTTCTTATAGTTTTCTTATTCTTCAACAGTTCTTTTTTTAAAGAACATTAAAAAATGATTTGGTTCAAACTAATGAATATAATTATATTAACAAATTCTAATTTGGTTAAGTGATATCATAAATATTTTTTTAAATGAATTCATTTGCTTAATATTATTTCTCCCTGAAACAGGAAACATTTTTTTCTCACTTTATTTACATTTTTAATTTGTGTGCACCACAATCTGAATAGCATCTAAGCTGCTTTATTTTATTCTTCTATATTTGTAACTATAACATTCCCAGAAACATTTCAATTTAACAAAATTTGTGACAGGTAATTTTTGAAAAAATAGAATTTGAACTCTAATTAAGATGGCTCTGCAGGATATTTTGTGTCAACTCTTTTATTTTATACACACAGATAGCAAATCAAATAATTATAACTATATTACTATTTACAAAGGAAGATAAGTATCTCCATGCACCTAAAACTGAAAAACTATTTCACACAAATCCTCTATGGGGATTTATGACATTGAAGATCTACTTAGCTCTATGCCCAGGTGAAAAGAGAGATTATCAGAAGTTTAGTTTCTGAGGGATAATGTGGACAAAAACGGTTCCTTTCAAAGTGAAAAGCTGAAGTAAATCTAAAATGAAAACATATGTCCTTCAAGAGAGGGTTATTAGGTAGCCTCTATGTCATGAATGGAGAAAGAACACAGGATTTACAAGTCACTGCTTGGGCTTTTGGTCTATAACATAGTATGGCACCAGAGTGATTGGAAAAAGAATATAAAATCATACAACCAGGAATTAAAGCTATAATGTGACTGGTTGCTATTTCAAAATTACCAAGTTTATGAAAATATAGAAGAACCAAATTATCAATATAAAATTTAGTTCTGTGCTGACATCCCAAAGACAATGATAAAAATTACTAAACCATCTAAAATGTTAGGGATGAATATGGCTGGGGTGGGTAGCAATAAAAAAATCTTTATCAAAACCATGTGGCAAATCACAAATTTGCGACATATATGACATAAGGGAATCTAATCCTGAGAAATACAGCCAAAAGACACACACAATTTCATCTAAATAAACGTAACTTTAAAAAACATTCTAAATACATGCTTAGAATACTTATAAATTATGTAGAAATAATGCATAAAATTTTTAAAAGATAGGGTAATATTATAAAGAATTTTATGCTTATAAATTTGATAACAAATAAAAGAAACTAATTTTTTAAAGACATAAATTACTGATGTTCACTTAAGAAGAAGTAAATAAAACTAATCATGTCTCCACACAAAATATAGTAGTTCCCTTTATTCTTGATTTCACTTTTCATGGTTTTAGTTATCTGCAGTAGTCAGAAGTTCAATAGTAGCCTAACGCTACTTCACAATGCCTATGTCATTCCTCTCACTTTATTTCATTAGATAAATGTTTTATCAACTCACATCAGCCTAAGAAGGGTAAAACTGTAAAGAAGATATTTTGAAGAGAGAAAGAGACTACATTAAATAATTTTAATTACAGTATATGGTTATAATTGTTCTATTTTATTAATATCATCTAATATCTTACTTTGCCTGATTTACATATTAAGCTCTGTCATAGATATGTATATATAGAAAACAATATTTCATATATAATATATGGCATCCACTGGAAGTCTTGCATTGTATCTCTCTGAGATAAGGGAAGACTATTAGAACTGTAGGCAAATGCTTAAAGTGGCTATATTTGTTTTGGGGAGTATTGTTTAGATTAGAAAATATATTTTATTTGAAAACTTCATTAGAAAGAGAGAGAGAGGCCAGGCTCGGTGGCTCAGCCTGTAATCCCAAGCCTTGGGAGGCCGAGGTGAGTGAATTGCCTGAGCCTGCGGGTTCAAGACCCACCTGGGCAACTTGATAAGTCCTCATCTCTACAATAAATAAATAAATAAATAAATTAGCCGGTCATGGTAGCTCGCCTGTAGTTCCAGCTACTTGGAAGGCTGAGGCGGTAGGATCACCAGAGCCCAGCAGGTCGAGGCTGCAATGACCGGGAGTGTGCCACTGCACTCCGGTCTGGGCGATAGAGTGAGACTCCGACTCAAAAAAAAAAAAAAAAAAAAAGAAAAAGAAAAGAAAAGAAAGGTGGGGGGGAGAAAGAAAAAAAAAGAAAGGCGATTCACCTCCCCAAGGTAGAGGAGGAAACCAAAGCCAGGAAACATAACCTGGCCATAGGTCAAAGAACACATGGTCACAACATAGCTTAGCAAGGCAATGGCCTAAAGTGGTTGTATTTGTAATCAACAAAACCTAAAACAATATTTGTCTTTCAATTGTGTTGTAGACAAATGTACTGTGGTATATTTATGCTATGGAATATGACTTTACAATAAACAAAAAACAAAGCACTGATCTAAGTAACAATGTGAAAGAATATCAAATACGTTATGCCAAGTGACAATGCCAACATTATAAAGGTGGTATTTTGTGATTCAATTTATATGACATTCTGGAAAAGGCAAAGTTAAAGAGCAGATAATAAATCAGTAGTTGTCAGGAGATGACTATGGTCGTAATAGATTGATTACAAAAAGACACAGTGGAATGTGATCTGTGATGGAAGTATTTTACATCTTTATTGCAATGGTGTTTATACAAATGCCTGATTGTTCTAGCTAGAAATCCCAGTACAAAGTTGCATAGAAGTAGGGAAAATGGGCATATTGTCTTGTCTGTGATCTTAGAGGAAGACTTTTACTCTTTTCCCAGTGAGTGGAATAAAATTTTTGGTCAATGCCCTTCAAGATGTTAAGTTTTCTTCTATTCCTAGTTTGCTGATTGCTTTTGTCAGATATTTTCCTGCATTATTCAGATAATCCTGTGTGAATGCCTGTATATTTTCATTCTGTTACCTTGGTGGATAACATTGATTAATTTCTTATGTTAAACCAATTTTGCATGTCTAAGAAAAATCCCAATTGTTCATAGTGTATAACCATTACGAGATGCAGTTTGATCAGAACTGCTAGTGTCCTGTAAAGTATTTCTTGCATCTATACTCATATGTATATTGATTTGTAGTTTTCTTTTCTTATAGTAACTATGTGGTTTTGGATAAGGATGATGTTGACATCATAGAATATGTTGAGTGTACCCTTTTATTCTATTTTTTAGAAGAGATTAAGACTGATGTCAATTCTTTAAATGTTTCATGGAATTCACCAGGAAAAGTCATTTGGCATTTGTCTTTCTTTTTTTTTTTTTTACTTTAGATGATTTAATTATAATATTTATTGGCATACATCTCTCTGGATTTATACTGCTTGAACATCATAATGATTCTGAGATGTATGAATTCATGCCTTTTTCAATGTAGAAAGTTTTCAGCCATTATTTCTTCATATATACTATATTTCTGCTTGCTATCAATCTCTTCTACTTTGGGGACTTATACAATACATATTTTGGTCTTACTGATAGTATCCCTTAGGGTTCTTGGGCTCTGTTTATTTTTTTAAATTATTTTTTCTCTACAATCTTCAGACTAAATAATTTTAATTGCTTTATTTGTAAATTTACCAAGTCTCCTCTTTGCTCATATCTGCTGTTGAATACCAGTAGTGAACTTTTAATTTCAGCATTTGAGAAAAAGAAAACAGACACAAAATTATGAATACTTCTTACTTATATTTTATAAATTCTTTTACTAAAGTTTTAAACTGAGCAAAACCAATAATATGGATTTCCTTTAGATAATAAAATCTACATTAACTAATGAAGAGCAAAGCAAATTTTTTAAACTATAAAAACTTAAAAGAGTGGTAATCTATACAGAATAAAAAGCAGGTTGTGATAAGAAAAGCATATAAGATAGGGGCAGGAGGTTTTTAAGTGCCAACAATGTTCTGTTACTTAGCCTGGGTGCAGATTATATGGGTACCGACGTCATAAATAATTAAGCTCTACATTTTTATTTTATGTATCTTTTGATATATGTGATTTACTTTAAAACTAAAAAAAAAGTATGAGAAATGCAATTGTGACAGAGAGGGGCTAAAAACAGTTAAATTCATTCCTTTTTAAAAAATTAACCTGCAAGCTCCAAACCTGCTAGACATGAGACGTGAGAAAATCAAATAGCCACAAGCTGTTTTCCTGTAAGTGTAAGATAGTAATCAATTTACAACCTTAGCCCTGCATCCTTTCTTTGTAAAGTTATCAGTTTACAACCCCTGCTTGTCATGTGTATCCTGGAAACAAGTTGTTCTTTGAAGATCTGGTTTTGCTAAATACAACTTTGCAAATTCCAAAGAAAAATGTATAGCCATACAACTCTACGCCCTCCCTTACCTAAACTAACATATAAAATCCTTCTCCTCTTCTTCCAGGTTGCTCAGTCTTGGAGCATTAACCCACTGAGTTGTGACAGCACTAATAAAACATTGCTTCCTAAGATAGCCTCAGTGTCACAGTCTCTCTGTTTTCCCATAGCATTTCTTGGTACATTGGCTGGGAAACAGAGAGTTCGGAGACAGTGTGTTCCACCTCCTTTGTCAGTAGGGTACAATCCCTGGGGTGACAGGAGAGGCAGGGTCTTGCCTGGTGCACAGCAGATCTTTTGATCCGTAGAAGGGAGGCTTCTTCTGGTGCACTGAGACTGGATTGCAAAAGCACAGGGAACTGAAAGAGGCACAGGAACTGGCGTGAGGAACAATACCTGATGGAAAGAATGGAAACAAGGGCCTTTGCATAGATCTGCCAGTAGATGGCAGGAGGGGTGCGTGGTCATCTCCTGGAGTCCACTAGTAGTCTCTAGTTTGTTGGAAAGAACTGAAAGGCAGTGGAAGAAAACACTGTCTTGAGATGAACACATTGACTCCTAGGATTAGGGTGGAGGGCTTGAGAATGTGCTGTGTGTTTGCATGTGAATGAGATGGATAGTGGAAGTGTTCTGACCTGACTAAAGGGCCACAGTGAGTGTTGAGTCCTTAACTAAGCTGATGATGACCTCATACAGTTGAGGGCGGTCTCAACCCCATCATAGGGTGGGTCCAGGTTGGGGGTTTGTGCCAACCCACCAATTGCTAAGAGGTGTCTGAAATATTTCTGCAAGGAGTATGGCTGGAGGAGGATGACGCAGCTGTTTCCCATACCCCCCATTCCCTCATTTGTGTGTGCTTGCCATCTGTTAGGGGGAGGAAATGGGTGGAAACCAAAGTAAAAATACCCCTCTTGATTGTATGCTCAAGAACTTTGATAAATGTTTCTGTGGAGATTGTTATGGCATCAAACTGTCTCAGAGAAAACTCCGTACATTCTGTAAAATAGATTGGCCTTCTTTCGGGGATGGATGGCCATCAGAAGGATCCTTAGGCAGAAGAAGAATTAGGAAAGTATATAGAATTATAGTAGGAGAGAATTGGTCACCCAGACCAATTCCCTTACATTGACTGTTGCAGGATGCAGTCCTTGCACGGCCCTCTTGGCTTAAAGTTTGCTGGGAAGACAATTTCAAAATTATGGTAGCCCTCAAAACAACCCAGTCCAAATGCCCATCAGAGTCTGATGAGCTGACTGACAAGCTGGTGTTGACTGATAAACCAGAAATTCCACCACCTTATTTTCCAGTCTACCCACTATTGCCACCTGCTCCAATGGCACCAGCCTATTAGGGGCTCACAATTGGAATGCACGCCTAAACCTAGTACGTCTCTTAAACAATCAGAGGTCACACCCAGACCACCTGTTCTAACTCCCCACACTCCACCTAGAAAGCAGCTGCCAGAATGCATGCCTAACTTCACATCAGGGGAATGTTGTGGTGCCTTCCGGATGCCATTGAGGGAGACTAGGGGATCTATTATTATGATCAAGAAGACCAGATCCAAGGTGGACAATGTACATTTGTGTATCAGCCTTTCACCACCACAGACCTCCTGAATTAGAAAATTCATACGCCGTCCTTCATGGATAAACTTCAGGCTATGATTGACTTAATAGAGTCCATTATTCAGACCCAGTGGCTAACCTGGGTGGACTTCTACCAACTCCTCCTGATGCTATTCAATACTGATGATCGTTGGAGAATTACACAGGGGGCTATAAAATGGTTAGAGAAACACGCCCCAACTAAGGCACTCAACACCCAGGCATATGCCCAAAATCAGTTACCAGAGGAGGACTCCCAGTGGGACTCCCACAATAACAGGGGCTGCAAATGCTTGAATGGTATCAGGAGGCCCTCCTAGGAGGCATGAGAGAAGGAGGGAAAAAGGCCATAAGTATAAGCAAGGTCTCTGAGGAGGTGTTCCATGGAGTTGACAAAAGCCCAAGTCAACTCAATGAGAGACTCTGTGAAGCCTTTTGACTATACATCCCCTTTGATCCAGAGACAACCAAAAATCAGCATATGGTAAACATAACTTTTGTCAGACAGTCCCAGGGGGATAGTGATTGTAAGCTACAAAAACTAGAGGGTTTTGCTGGAATAAATGTTAGTCAGTTGTTAGAAGTTGCCACTAAAGTGTTCATTAACTGAGATAAAGAGGCCCAACAAGAGGCAGACCGAAGACAGAAAAAAAAAAAAAAAATGGCCATGCTTGCTGCTGCCATTGTGGGGTAGCAGATAGCAGGCCCACAGGGAGGAAACACAGACAGAGGTCAGGGAAAAAGACGGCCAAGTTGGCAGTTTCCCAGAGCGAGGTCTAGACTGCCTCAGCCTGCCAAGGGACCCCTAAACCCCATCTATCAGCCTACACAAGGGACATCACAACCCCCTATGAAGTTAGGGAAAAACCATTGTGCCTATTGTTACCAAGAAGGCCACTGGAAGGGTGAATGCCCCCAATGAATAGCTGATGAGGAAGCCCAACAGAAAAATGACCCACAAGGCTCCACTTATCAGCAGGACCCACCGGCTCCTAATGACTTTATGGGCCTTGCTTCTATGGAAGGACTACGAGAAGAATAGACTAGACCAGGCTCCCTACTATCTTTAGGTCCCCAGGAGTCTATGGTCAGCATGACAGTAGGGGACCAACATATGAACTTCATGGTCAACATGGGAGCTGAACACTCTGTGATCACTCAGACTGTAGGTCCCTTCTCCCCAAAATAAGTTAATGTTATGGGAGTAACTGGACGTCAAGCCAGACATCCCTTTATGATACTAAGACTTTGTACAGTTGGTGACCATGAGGTCATACAAGAGTTCCTGTATCTCCCAGATTGCCCTGTAGCCTTGATGGGACAGGACTTCCTGGGAAAGCTTCGAGCTCAGATAACTTTTGATTTTCCTTATCACATAACTCTGAGATAAAGAGGTCCAGAGGTTAAAATCAGGACCCTCACTGTCCCTCAGGAAGAGGAATGGGGGCTGTACAGCCTAACAGAGGCCTCACAAAAGTCTCTAGAACTGCCTTTTAGAGTACCGAGTATGTGGGCAGAGGACAATTCTCCAGAACTGACAATCAACATTTGCATACCTAACCCTGAATTGTACCCCACATCTTTATTTAAAAAAAAAAAATATATATATATATAAATATGTATATGTACTCCCCGTGATTGTGAAACTACAATCAGGGGGTGAACTGGTCCATCAGAAGCAGTACTTCATCCCACGCAAAACACAAATAGGAATCCACAAGCACCTGGAGAGGATCTTGTGTTATGGAATCTTCTGAGTTTGTCAGTCTGCTTGGAATACTCCTCTGCTGCCTGTACAGAAGCCAGCATGGACAACTACCAGCTGGTTCAAGACTTGCGAGCCATAAATCAAGTTGTGGTCACTCTACACCCTGTTGTTTCAAACCTGTATACGCTGCTGGGTCTCATCTCTGCTGAGGCTGCTTTTTTCACCTTCTTGGACCTTAAGGATGCCTTTATCTACATGAGCCTGGCCCCAAGAAGCCAGTCAATCTTTGCTTTCTAATGGGAGGACCCAACAAACAAAAACCTTTCCAGCAAACCAGTGTGGCTGTACCTTGCTCCAGTATGTAAATGATTTGCTGTTGACAGCACCAACCAAGAAAAACTGTATGCAAGGGACAGAGCAATTGATCACCCTCCTATGGGAGGCGGGTTACAAGGTCTCAAAGAAAAGAGCCCAACTATGTCAGGAAAAAGGTATCTAGCTTTTCATTAGTCGCAAGGCCAGTGCCAACTGGGCCCTGAAAGAAAACAGGTAGTGTGTTCAATTCCAGCCCCAACTACCCGGTGTCAAATCCAGGAGTTTCTAGGGGCTGCAGGGTTCTATAAAATTTGGATACCTAACTTCTCCATCATGGCAAAACCCCTCTATGAAGCCACAAAGGGGGGTGAACAGAAGCCTCTGCTATGGGAAAAGGCTCAGCAAAAGACCTTTGAAAAAATTAAACAGGCCCTCACCAATGCACCTGGTCTGGACCTCTTGGATGCAACTAAGTAAGCTATGCCAAAAAACTCATTTAGGCTGGGTCCAGCTTCTGCCAATAGCCCTTCTAAGGGTAAGGTCTAGCCCCTCAAAAAAAAAAACAAGTTTCTCACCTTTTGAATCCTTTATGGGCAGCCACTCCTTGTTGAGGGCATACAGGGAGACTTAAAGGAGTTAGGAAATCTTACTCTAAAAATTTCAGCCTTAAATGCCATCCATTATCAATGCAGAGAATGGCTACCAATTAGTTTAATGACATTCTTTTAAACTAGGTGATATGGTATGGATAAAAGAATGGAATGTACAGCCACTAAAACCCCTCTGGAGGGACCCATTTACTTTCCTTTTGTCTACCCCAACTGCAGTCAAAATACTTAAATAGTTCCCTGGATTCATTATAGCAGAGTTAAGCCTTCCTCTCAGGACTGAGAGTGCATCACAAATCCATCAGCTCCTCTTAAGCTGACCCTCTGGAAAGTCACTGAGGTTGATGGAAAACCCGAAACAGATTCCCCAAGCCCTGCTCTAGCCACTCTGGGGTTGGCTAGTCAACACATGGCTTAAGTTTGAGGATCCATTGGCCTTGCTTCAGCCACACACCTGATACTGGCACATGGCAGAAGCTTGAGGGCTCAATGGAATCAACACCTTATTGATAAGCCATTGTTTCTAAAATTACATGCCTATCCTTTGTTAGTCTTTGTATTTACCAATTGTTATACTGTTTGTCATTTTATTTGCTATAGAACTGGCAGAGTGGATCTCTACAAACTGGACATGTTGGGAAAAGATCTCACTAGCATTTCTGTTCTTTCTTATAGAAAGCTTTCTTGTGCTTTTATGTACTTCTGCCTAATTTTGGTGTCTATCGCTTCCCCCCCACACCCAGCATGTAAATGTATAGAAACTATCTGGCCAGATGTAAAAGTCTTCCATCAATATTCATCCCAGCCAGAAATTTGTTATACTAACAAACATATCTGTACCCATAATGGCCAGCTGTACTTTACTGGATTATCAAAACAGAGCTACTAGTACACTAAAGCTGATGTTATAGCTTGTAGCACTTTCGGAAGCACAAATTGGGTTTGTTGGGATCTTGCCCCTGCACCCAAAGCTGAGAAAATGCTTAAAAAAAGTTGTACAATTTATAACTCTCCCAGCTACCCAACAGTCAAAGTTAACCCCCTTCCCTCAATCATGCCAACATCTGTCTATAAATTTGACTGAAAACATAGCCTGGACACTTGGTGTCACCAATTGTCAGGTGTATGGAGAAGCCATAATGACTGAAGAGTGACTTTGGAAAAGAACCAGTCTTGATACATACCAGCTCCTTCAATGAAACAATTCTGTAACTGTTATAATAGACAACCTACCCCCAAAATGGGTCCTCTCCTCAAAAATAACTGGAGAAGACTGCTTAAGCAGAACAGTCTTGAAACACCTTACAAAAGAATATTATACTGTAATTCAACCCACTGAACCTGGTGGCCAACAAGGCCTGTTTGGTATTGGGCACCTGTTTATGCAACTAAATCTTCTCAATGTACTATTGTCACCCAAACTATAAGTAACTGTACAGTACTGTCCTCTGAACAAGCTAACCCATTTCAAGGTATCCCTGTTATAAGTCAAAGCTGGACAAACCAGTTCTCTATAAATCCAGACCTCTGGAAAGCCCCAAAAGGGCTGTTCTGAATATGTGGAAAGGTTGCATATACCCAGCTCCCAGCACTATGGAGAGGCACATGTACCATAGAAATAATCCAGTCAGGATTTTTCCTTCTGCCTAACTCAAAGGGAGATGAACTGAACATCCCCCTTTATGAGAGCCTCAAAACACAGGATGCTCAATCTCTTGATCAAACTCTTAACATAGGAGGGACCCAGGTTTGAAAAGATGATGAATGGCCACCCCAGAAAATTATAAATACTTATGGCCCAGTCACACGGGCACAAGGTAGAAGTTAGGGATACCGCACACCTATATATATGCTAAGTCACATTA
Organism: Carlito syrichta; assembly: GCF_000164805.1. Lineage (NCBI taxonomy): Eukaryota > Metazoa > Chordata > Mammalia > Primates > Tarsiidae > Carlito > Carlito syrichta. The sequence continues at coordinate 301,821 of NW_007247758.1, read as the reverse complement.
TCAGGTTACAAGTTGTCTTAGAAATTATCACTAACCAAACAGCCATGGTTTTTGAGCTTACTGCTCAGCAACAAGCCCAAATGCGTGCCACCATTTATCAGAACCACTTAGCTTTGGACTACCTGCTAGCAGAAGAAAAAGGAGTATGTGGTAAATTTAATAGCTCTGACTGTTGTTTAGAAATAGATGATAATAGTAAAGCTATTACTGATATAGCCACCAGTATTAAAAATCTTGCCCATGTCCCAGTACAAAAAATGGCATGGCATAAAAATTGACAATTGGTTTAAAAACATGTTCTCAGGTCTGGGAGGATTTAAGTACATTATTGGATCTGTAATCCTGGTGTTGAGATCCTGTCTTATCTTCCCTTGTATAGCCCCAGTAATTTTGAACTCCATGTCTAAGTTTGTAGAAACAGTAGTTAGACAAAAAACTGGGCCCACATAATGTTAATGGACCAGATTGAAGATGATGCTCTTTAACCCATGAAGGGTTGAGTATCAAAGGGGGGGAAGTGTCAGAGAGGGGCTAAAAACAGTTAAAATTATTCTTTTTTAAAAATCAACCTGCAAGCTCCAAACCTGTTAGACATGAGACGTGAGAAAACCAAATAGTCACAAGCCAATTTCCTGTAAGTGCAAGATAGTAATCAATTCACTACTTTAGTCACCCCCCATCCTCTCTTTGCAAAGTTATTGGCTTACAATCACTGTTTGTCAAAAATATCCTGGAAACAATTTGTTCTTTGAAAATCTGATTTTGCTAAATACAACTTTGCAAATTCCAAAGAAAAATATATAGCCATAAAACCTGACCCCCTCCCTTACCTAAACTAACATATAAAACCCCTCTACTCTTTTTCAAGGTTGCTCAGCCTTGGAGCGTTAGTCTGCTGAGCCGTCCCAGTGCTAATAAAATGTTGCTTCCTAAGATAGCCTCAGTGTCACGGTCTCTCTGTTTTCCTACAACATAATCACTGTGGAATGTGAAAGATTTACCTCAAAAAATAGTTGAGAGACAAATGTATTAGTTCAAATGCAAAATTTGGTAAATGCTAATCAGCATCAATAAAAAAAAAATAAAGAAGGCACACTAATGTTCCTCAAAATTTCTTAAATAGGCCGGGCTCGGTGACTCAGCCTGTAATCCCATGCTTTGGGAGGCTAGAAGAGTGAATCGCCTGAGCTCGTGGGTTTGAGACCTGCCTGGCCAACTTGGCAAGACTTCATCTCTACAATAAACCCAAAAAATTAGCCAGGTGTGGTAGCGCGTGCCTGTAGTTCCAGCTACTTGGAAGGTTGAGGCAGAAGGATCGCCGGAGCCCAGCAGGTGGAGGCTGTGGTGGCTGGGAGCATGCCACTGCCCTCCAGTCTGGGCGACAGAGTAAGTCTCCAACTCAAAAAAAAAAACTTGTTAAATAAATGTGCATATTCAGCTTAAGAAATCACTGTCATTTTAATCTCACTGAGCTAAATTTAAAAGATAGATAACCTATGAACAATTGGCCAATTTTGCTTTTTTTAGAATTTTTCACCAGGAACTTCTTTGTGTCCATTACATCAGTTAATAGATTACCATATCAAACACGGATGTTCACTTTTCTCTCTGTGATTTACATTTCCCTTTATTGAAGGTTATTATTCATGAACTGTGGTTTCTTCCAAAGTTGATATTCATCAAACATGACCTTTCATGTTTTTGTGTTGTAATGTAATGAAACTTACTTGGTGGAAGATTAGCATTCATGTCAATCACAAATCTACTCACCATATCTATTTTATTCAGTCATCAACCAAGAGGCTTACACATTTCATTTTAAATAAAAAATAATCTATCATGCCTATGCAAGAAAAAGATTAATTTCTGTGTTTTTTGCAGTCTTTCATTTTCCAGTTTAAGTTAAAATTACAGATGATAACTGTCTATAATTTTATGCCCATAGTGGTTTTTGAGCCAATTATGCCACAGGTAGAATGAGTATTAGAAATCCTAACCCCATGAAGTCTGGTTAGAAATCCTAACTCCATGAAGTTTCTCAGATACAGTATATTGATAACAATCATCGTTGCCTTTCTCCAACTTCAGAGTTGATATCTAATCCAACAGGTATGTGTCATGAGTTTCAACACTTGCTTAGATTATCATTCAAATTTCAACAATTTTTATTTCCATCAGTCTAACTTTTGTTTATGGTGTGACAAATCACACTACTTAGTCACAACCAGGAACTGGTCAATCTCTGACTCATGTCCCTGACTAGGGTCATAAAGTCTTATTAACTCCTTCTACTACTATCCTTCTTTATAGCAGGTTGATTCATATATCACCTACATACTGCCTACTCCTGGAAGCCCTGCTATTTATGAAGACTTTCTCAAAAATGATTTCTTCTCACTTAGCTCCCATGATCATTGACTACTTAGATGCCCCTAACATTCTTTTCCATCATGCTGCACCACTCACCATTGATAATTGCCAGATCACACTTGTGCAGCTATTGTCTTTAGTATACTAACTAAAACCCAGATACTTTTTCTCATGCTCAATGTGTCCCAGTAAGTAGATCTCTTATTTATTTTGTGTTGCTTCAACTAAAAGAAGGTCCCAAACATTAAGGTCCCAAACTTCAAAAACATCAAATAATTATAGGAAGTATTGAAAGATTTAAGAAGATATTTTAAAATGGGATGAGACAGCATTCTACAACAGCTATAAGTTCAACTACATAGGCCCATGTAGAGGAAGATATAAATTAAATTGATTTATATCTATAGTTTCTCAATGAAATCCCGTTTGGCCAAACTGGCAAACCCTCCTAGATAAGCCAATATTAAATATTTTTCTTCCATATCTATACAACATAATTTTTGAGAAAATATATCTTCATATCTGTTTTTCAGCATAGATTTTTCTTAAATTGTCTTTTTAAAATATTTTCTAATATTTAAAATTTTATATTGAAAGTAAAATTCAAAAACATTTATAAAATGTAAAAAGTATTAAAATTTGAAATGAAGTAATTTTGTATTATATAATTACATAGCAATTTTTATAGCATAAATATACACCACTCAATGGTTGAATTCCCAAAATTATTCTATGGCTTATAGAATCATTTTTATTAATTTAATTGTATATCCCTAGTCTCTCAGCTACAGCAGTTGTATACAATTGAAGATCATAATTAGATTAAAACAGATCTCATCAGGTAAAGGAAAAAAATAAGTGAGAAGAAAATCTTTTTTTTTTTTTTGAGTTGGAGTCACTCCTTAGCCTGCGCTGGAGTGCAGTGGCACACATGCTCACAGCCACTCCAGCATCAACCTGCAGGGCTCAGCAATCCTTCTGCCTCAGTCATCCAAATAGCCAGAACTACAAATGTGTGCTACCGAACTTGCCTATTTTTTATTTTATTGTAGAGAGGGGGTCTCATCAATTTCCCCGGGCTGGTCTCACACCCGCGGGCTCAGGCAATCCACTCACCTCAGTCTCCCAAAGTGCTGGGATTACAGGCTGAGCCACTGAACCTGGTCAAGAAAATCTTATATTCCACATTATAAATCTCAAGATTAAGAGTATAATTCAGTAATTAGGCTAACAGAACTAATATCAAGCATATTAAATATCAATGTAGAGTTCTGGACAGAGCAATTAATCAAAAACTAAATCTTCAAGTTATCCTATTGTGAAAAAAAGAAGTAAAGTTAACTCTCTTCACAGAGACATAACATTATTTGTAGATAACTCTAAAAAGTTCACACACACACACACACACACACACACACACACACACACACACACACTTGCATCTCTTTTGGAATTAATAAGTTCAGCAATGCTGTAGCATACAAATTCAATTCACAAAAGCCAGGTGCATTTCTATACTTTCAAAGAGCAACCTGAAGTAATCATTAAGAAATTGGGAGTGGTGAAAGAATACATCCTTGTCTTGCTTTTGATCTTTTGGGAAAAGTTTATATTTTCATCATTGGGTATCATGCTAGCTTTGTGTTTTCATGTATGGCCTTAAATGAAGTGTTCTTCTCTTCTTAGTTATTTTTTCATGTTTTTGTCATGAAAAAGTATGAACTTATATCCAATCCTTTTTCTACATCAATTAAGATTATACATTTTTACTTTTATACTGTTAATGTGTGATATACACATTTTGTAATATATACATATTACTTTGATCTTTGTGTGATATTACATTTATTTTTGTAAGTTGTGCTATACTCACATTCCAGGAATAAATTCTACTTGGAGTGGTAAAAAAAAAAAAAATTAGTTTCATATAGCAAAAGTAACTACAAATCCAACTGCATACTGAAATAGTCCCTGTATTGTTAAAATCATCTATCAAGCAAGGACATGCTAGCAGCATGTTTCACTCTTGTGAAAATAAATAAATAAATAAATAATTGTTTATCAACATATGAAGGGGATTTTAGAGATTAAGATAGCCAACATGAGACAGAGTTAGTTTCCTTACAGAGTAAATCAAAATAGAAAGAGTTTCCTCAGCACCCAGAGAGGAATGGATTCAGCAGCATGCCTCACGGATCTCCAAAGTGGTGGTAATAATCACTTAAACCAAAGAAGAAAAAAATCCATTGAGCAAGACTCTTTCCTGCACCACCACTGTCCATCACAGACTCCAGACACAGCGTGGATGGTGAGTGAGTGGAAATTTGGGAGTTCTATGCTCCTGGTGTGAACTTACAGGGTTCCCTGACCCTTGTGGGGCCCCGGCCCCTCATGGGATACTGCCTTCTCCACTGCTATGTTTTGCCATGGAGTGGTGCAAGAAAAAAAACCTTGAGCAACATCAGCCACCACTTCATAGGAATTCGACCCTTTCAGGGGTGGAGCAGCTATTTTCCTCCAGATTGGAAGGGAAAGAGTCCCAAGAGCAAACTCTGCAGCTGTTGATAGTTCTTGGCTGGGGCGGGCCTGAGAAGACCTGAGACCCTGGGGTCAGCTGCACCTTGACATTCAGATCACAGATTACCTGATGCTAAGGTGGAGCCAGGTGGGACACATTGTCACAGCAACTTCTCACTCCCTTGTGAACTCTTCTAGATCTGCTATGCAAAACAATCAACAAAACCTCTGGGATGCAGCCAAATCTGTGCTCAGAGGAAAATGTATAGTGCGTGCATAAGGTATACATTACAAAGACTGAAAGGTCACATATTGACAGCATTATATCACACCTCAAGGAACTAGAAAAACATGAATAAACCAAACCCAAAGATAGCAGAAAAAAAGAAATTATGAAGATCAGAGCAGCACTAAATGAAATTGAAATAAAAGGAAAATTCAATGGATCAATGAAACAAAAAGTTGGTTCTTTGAAAAGATAAACAAAGTTGATGGACCACTAGCTAGATTAATTAAGAAATAAAGAAAGAAGACCCATCTCTGCTCAATCAGATATGAAATGAAAACATTACAATTGATACAATGAAAATTCAACAGGTCATCCAAAACTATTATGAAAAAGTCTATGCAGGCAATCTAGAGAACATGAATAAATTCTTGAAAAGATACACACCCCATTCCCCAACCTTGAGTCAGTAAGAAATAGAAATGCTTAACAGACTGATAATGAGTATTGAGGTTGAAACAGTAATTAGATGCCTTTCAACAATAACAACGAAAAAGACCAAGAACTGATGAACTCACAGCTGAATTCTACCAGACATTCAAAGAAAAACTGGTACTAATTTTACTAAAGCTATTCCATAGGAATGAAGAGAAGGGAATCCTTGCTAACTCATTCTATGAGGCCAGTATCACTCTGACACCAGAGCCAGGAAAAGACACAATGAAGAAAAGGAAACTACAGACCAATATCCCTGATGACCATAGACACAAAAATCCTTAACAAATACTAGCAACCTGAATTCAACAGCACATTAAAAAAAAATAATGCAGACAAACAAGTGGGTTTCATCCTGGGGATGCAAGGGTGGTTCAATATGCAAGTATTGTATAGTATAAACAGAAGTCAATAAGTATGATGCACTACATAAACAAAATTAAAAACAAAAATCGCCAGGCTCGGTGGCTCAGCCTGTAATCCCGCGCCTTTGGGAGGCTGAAGTGAGTGGACTGCCTGAGCCCGCGGGTTTGAGACCCACCTGGGCGGTGAGACCTCATCTCTACAATAAATCAAAAAATCAGCCGGGTGTGGTAGCGCATGCCTGTAACTCTGGCTACTCGGAAGGCTGAGGCAAAAGGAGCGGCCACTGCACTCCAGTCTGGATGACAGAGTGAGACTCCAACTCAAACAAACAAACAAACAAACAAACAAACAAAAACCCAAAAAACAAAAAACAAAAATCATATGATTATTTCAATAGATACAGAAAAAAGCATTTGATAAAATCCACCATCCCTTCAGGATAAAATTTCTCAGCAAAATAGGCACAGAGGAAACATTCCTCAAAATAATAGAAGCTACATATGACAAACCCACAGACAATGTCATCCTTTAACAGAGAAAAATTAAACACATTATCTCTCAGAACTGGAACAAGGCAGGGATGCCCACTTTCACCACTACTATTCAACATAGTACTGGAATACATAGAGCAATCAGGCAAGAAAAAGAAATAAAGGGTATCCAACTTGGGAAAAAGGAATAAAACTATTTCTGAAAGCTGATAATATGATCTTATACCTAGAGAATCCTAAAAACTTTCCCAAAAGTTTCCTGAATTTGATGAATAAATTTGATAAAGTTTTAGGAGACAAAATCAGCATACACATATCAGTAGCACTGCTATACACCAATAGTGACTAAGCTGAGAATAAAACCAAGAACTCAATTCCATTTATAATAGCAGGAAAAAGCTAAAATACCTAAGAACATATTGAACAAAGGAGGTGAAAGATCTCTACAAGGAGAACTATAAAACTCTGGTGAGAGAAATTGCAGAGGACAAACAAATGGGGAAACATATCTTGCACATGGATTGGAAGAATCAACATTATTAAATGAGCATATTACCCAAAGTAATCTACAGACTCATTGCAATCCTATCAAACTACCAACACTATTTTTCACAGAATTTTTTTAAAGTCCTAAAATTTATATGGAACTAAAAAACAGACAGAATAGTCAAAGCAATTCTAAACAAAAAGAACAAATCTGAAGGCATCACATTATCTGATTTCAGATTATACTACAAATCTGTAGTCACCAAAATAGCATGGTATTAGTAGAAGAACAGACACGTGGAGCAATGGAACAGAATTGAGAATCCAGGAATAAGCCAGAATACTTATAATCAACTAATTTTTGATAAAGCAGATAAAAGCATACATTAGGAAAGGACACCCATTCAACAAATGGTGCAGAGAAAATTAGATAGCTACAGTAAAATGAAACTTGATTCCTATCTCATATGCAAAAATTAACTCAAGATAGATTAAAGACTGAAACATCATTGATTGACTTTTTAAATCCAACTCAAATATAAAAAAACATTAAAGAATTCTTAACATGTATAAATTTCTTGGAAATCTTAACTTTTTTTTTTTTTTAAGATGTAGGGTAAAATTCAGGGTTAGGCAAACAAATATTGATTATGCAGTTTCCTTTGTTGATGAGGTGTGCTCCACTCTACCTTGGCAGTTTCCCTCAATTGACAATCCCACCCTCTCTCCCTTGGCAGTTTCCCACTACTGCCAATTCCTTTCTTATAGTATTATGATAATTGTTCAAGGTCTGCTTATGAGTGAGAATATATGGTACTCTGTTCTTTGTTTCTGTGATAGATCACTGAGTATGATAGACTCTAAATCCATCCAAGTTGCTGTGAAGTTGATATGTTTGTCCTTCTTTATAGCAGCATAATATTCCATTGTGTATATATACCACATTTTTTAATCCGGTCCAGCTTCGATGGGCGGCATGGTTGGATCCATGTTTTTGCTATTGTGAATAGAGTTGCAACAAACATACTTGTGCAAGTTTTTTTGTAGAATGATTTGAGTTTCTCTGGGTATATTCCCAATAGGGGAATTGCTGGGTCATATGGAAGGTCAATTTCTAGTTCTTTCAGAAATTGCCATACTGTCTTCCAAAGAGGCTGCACCAGCTTGCATTTCCACCAGTAGTGTAGAAGCGTTCCTTTTTCTCTGCATCCTTGCCAGCATCTGCTGTTGTTTGTTTTTATTAATGATGGCTGTTCTTACTGGGGTTAGGTGGTATCTCAATGTGGTTTTCGGGATTTGCATTTCTCTCATGATTAGTGAGGAAGTATCAAAACCAAAAATGACCAGATAAACAAAGAAAATCACTGAGAAGAAGGCAGTTTTCACTTATCTCTTGTCTCTCATTTTTTGGGAAGAGGATAGGCTTGCCTATTTAAGCCAAAGACCGCAAGGTCTAAGGGAAAAGCCAAAAAGCCATAACCAACTGTAGATTACAGAACAAGAAGCATGAGGAGGCCAGAAGGCAGTAGAGAGAGATGAATTGCTTTCAGTGGGATAGTAATGTGTGTTTCTTAAAATGATTGAAGATTGGCAAAGTCAGTGAGCCAGGTTGGAGTCTATTTATCTGCACAGCAACTAGGATAGAAATATAATATTATTAATATAAAAAAGTTTTTAGCATATCTCTTTTTAACAGAAAGTTAAAATAGTATAATCAATAACAAGAAGTATAAGCCTATTTATATTAAACTCTGATTAATAAGATTGATAATATACATAATAGAATAGTATCTATAGAAAGATGTAGCCGGGCTCGGTGGCTCAGCCTGTAATCCCGCGCCTTTGGGAGGCTGAGGTGAGTGGATTGCCTGAGCCCGCGGGTTCGAGACCCGTCTGGGCAGCGAGACCTCATCTCTACAATAAATCAAAAAATCAGCCGGGTGTGGTAGCGCGTGCCTGTAATTCCAGCTACTTGGAAGGCTGAGGTGGAAGGATCGCCGGAGCCCAGCAGGTCGAGGCTGTGGTGGCCGGGAGCGGCCACTGCACTCCAGTCTGGGCGACAGAGTGAGACTCCAACTCAAAAAAAAAAAAAAAAAAAAAGAAAGATGTAATCATCTTGTTACTTGAATGATATAATCTTTTCATTCTCTGTTGGCACTACAGCACATTCCATAAGATTGAATCATAATTAGGATTTTCTGATAGTGATGATAAATAAAATTCTAGTTTAATGATTTAATTAAATTGGTAGTGTTGATAATTTTTTTTGAGAGCTTCCCATGTATTGGGTGCTAACCTAAGCACTCCTATACATCGATTCTATGAGGTAGTAGTTTATTATTCTCATTTTACAAATAAGGAAATACAATAAAAGTGGTTAAAATTAAAAAAAATCAAAAATAAAAAAGACTTAAACATCAGACCTGAAACCACAAAAATGTTAGAAGTAAACCTACAAAAAACCTACAGTAAAAATGCTAGAAGTAAACCTACAGCAGCCTAGGCCAAAAATGTATGGCTACAATCCTGAAAACAAATGAAACTAAAATAAGTAGGACATAATTAAACTTAAAGGCAATCTACAGAATGGAAGCTGTTCACAAACTATACATCTAACAAAGGATTAAATCCAAAATCTACAAAGAACTAAAACAAATCAGTGAGAAAGAAGCAAATAACCCCATTAAAAAGTGGGCAAACAACATGAACAGACATCTCTAAAAAGAAGATATACAAATGGCAAACAATCATATACAAAATTGCTCAATATCACTCATCACCAGAGAAATGCAAATTACCATTTGATCCAGAAATCCCACTACTACCCTAAGGAACATAGGTCATTTTATTAAAAAAAAAAAAAAAAAGACGCCTGCACCCGCATGGTCATTGCAACACAATTCACATTTGCAAAGATATGGAATCACCTAAATGCCCATCAACCAAACAATGGATAATGAAAATGTGGTATATATACACCATGGAATACTATGCAGGCATAAAAAAGAATTAAATCATGTCCTTTGCAGCAACACAGATGGAGCTGGAGCTCATCATCCTAAGTATATTGACTCAGAAACATAAAACCAAACGCTGCATGCTCTCACTCATATGTGGAAGCTAAGCAGTCACAAAGATGGAAATAACAGACACTGGACACCCAAATAAGGGGGAATATAGAGGGGTGTTAAGATTCAGAATGTTCACTATCTGGGGAATGGGACACCTGAGATTCAATCCCCACCACCACACAATATAATTGTGAATCTAAAATAAAAAATAGAAAAAAAAAAACATATAAAGGGGTTGCTGAGTTATTGATTTTTCAGGAAAACTAAAGTCATAAAGAATAAAAATTCTACTCACTGTCCTCACTTTCTCTAATTTATTTGAACACTTTTGAACTTTCCTTTATCCTTTAACACTTTCTAACTTTGATTGACTTTGCAAGCTCCCAGAATATTTTAGTTTCTGGAGATTCTTTCCAATTATATTTTTTGATACTCTTCTATTTACCACTCATGCAGTTCTTAGTCTTCAGATGTTTCTTTCTTAAATGTCTTACTTTATTGAAACTATTCATTTTTAATACAATTTCAATTATTATATTTTTGTGTAGTGTTTTGTACTGTCTTCTGACAACTGTGTAAAAATTTTCCACAGCACATGGTACTTAGTACCTTTCTCTTTTATAATATATAGGTTTTGTTGTGTTTCTAACCCCCTTGGTATTTTTCTGACTTGTTAGTTAAAAGGCATTTATTGAAGACTATTCTGTTTCACCCCATCTTTTGTACTGCAATTCAATTATGGGACTAAACACCTAGAGTTAGCACAGACCCTGTAATTTAAGAGCTCAATTCTTCACAATACTGTTGTGAGTTTAGATACCAGTCATAATCCATGACACCTGTGTTATAAATTTAGGGGTTCTCATGAACCCCTCATGTTTGATAATTTGCTAGGAAGACTCACAGAACTCAAGAAAGCACTATACTTCCAATTACAGTATTATTTTAAATAATCAAATCAAGACCAGGCAAGGCAAATAAAGAGGCACATAGGGCAAGGTCTGGAAAGGCTATAAATAAAGTTTTATGCCCTCTCACTGTGGAATCAGGATGCAACAGCATCCCATCATATCAATGTGCTCATCAACTAGAAAGCTGTGTTTTAGTTTCTAGAATTTTTCTTAGTGTTTCATTACACAGGAAAGTTGGGTAAAATAATTGGTTAGGTGATTTAACTAAATCTCCAGCCATCATCTCTCTTGAGTCTAGGCTGGTTCAAAGACACAGTGCTCTAACCATATGGTGGTTAAAGCTTTTGATGACCAGGCCACAAACTGAATTATTTTATATCTTCACATAAACATAATCTTCACATGTGATCTAAAGAGCTTATAAATTTAAAAAGATACTCTTATAACTTTGGATATTCTAAGAACTTAGAGTCTTCCTCCCAGGAACAAGAAACAAGGGGTAGTGATTTTTAAAAATTATATAATACCTATTACTATTATTATTATCATTTAGAAACTGTAGGCTATTTATTTTGGTATTCTTAAAATACAACCATAACTGCCTCACATAGTACATATTGAAAGTGTATTATACATTGCCTTGTATCTATATAATTATAATGATTATCTCTTTAATTTTTCTTATTTCTTAGATAAATGAGTATAATTCTGTTCTAAAGTTCTATGACATTGTTTTTCAAATATTTTTGGAAGTTATTTATTCAATAATAAACTCTGTGTCCTTGCAAACAATATTTACAGATTCTTTTATAACCAAAATACACCTTTGTATTACTTTACAAGCATGTATAAGAATGTCCTAAGTTAAAAAAACAAAACAAAATACTTTTCATTCAGCCTAGCATCATTTAATAATACCATTATATTTTGCTTCCTTCACTTTTTATAACTTTTTATGAATTTTTTCTTTTTCTTTTTTTTTTTTGAATTCTGGATACAATTTTTCCTCACCTAGTTTCCTTTTAACCAACTTAATCTTGTTTTTACCCCTAATGAATTAATGTTTTCTTTAGGGTAATAAACAGACTTGCAATTAGCGAGTCAATGGTTTATTCTCAAACCCTAAACCTAACCCTAACCCTAACCCTAACCCTAATTAGTGGTAAAATTTGCTGGTAAGAAATGTGTTATTCAATCAGTTCTTTCTGTGGGTTATTTTCCCTTAATATGTTTTTCTTCTGAACATTTCTATATAACATCTTGTTTTCATTTTAAAACTTAAATGGTTAAAACCAAATTGTTCCTTCTTCTATAAAACTAAAAGAAAAAAAGGAAAAAAAAATCCTTGCTCCTTATTTCAGTCTTCTGCTTACTCAGTCTTCCCTTCTGAAGTCATGATTGCCAGCTGTCATCACACAGCAGATCCTAGAGGCCCAGTCTTGGTTCAAACTTCTCTTACTATTGTTAAGAAATTGTACCATCTGTGTAAGACAGTGCTGGGTGGTGCATCTGTCTGGGTCACTGGGACAGGCTTTCAGGTAAGAGACTCTGGCCTGCTTTAACACAGACTGAGTACCCTGGATCTTCTCCAGGTCCATTAGACTGAAAAATCATGCCAATCTGAGCACTAGCAAGAGTCACAGAAAACCTGGACTTACAGGACGTTCTCATCTTGGGACGGCAGCCTTGGCCATGGGATTAGGTAGTAGCCAGTTTGGTAAGAATATCTGGAAGACTCACTGGAGAAACAAACAAAGCCAGAATGCAAAGTCTGAAGTAATTATCTAATTCTTCAATGTGAAAACAATATTGCAAATCTACAAGCATAAAAAACATTCAGAGAATGATGACCTCACCAAATAGAAAAAATAAAGAACTAGAGACTAACCCAAGAGTTATAAAGATGTGTAATCTCACAAACAAAAAATGAAATATAGCTATTTTTAAGGAAGTTTAATAAACATTTTTAAAAAGCACAGAAAACCAATTCAGAAACTTAGAGAAATTTAACACAAATATCTGAAAAAATAGAAAAAGCAAACATAAATCTTAAAGCTGAAATACAATAAATAATACAATTGAGAGCATCAACAGCAGAATTAGTCAAAAGGAGAAGAATCAGTGAACCCAAATATAGGCTATTTTGAAATGCATAGTCAGAGGAGAAACAAATGAAAAAGATTTTAAAAAAAAGTTTATGGAACAACATAAAGAAAGCAAATATTTGGAGTACTGAAGTTCAAGAGGAAGTTGAGAAAGACAAAAACTTATTCAAAAAAAATAATAGCAAGAAACTTACCAAGTCTGGAAAAAGATATAAATATCTAGATATAGGAAGGTCAAAGGTCATTCATCAGATTCAACCCAAATAAGACTTCCCCAAGACATATTACAATCAAACTCTTGAGGACAAAGGACAAAGAGAGGGTTCTAAAAGCTGTGAAAAAAGAGAAACAAAACATGTATAATGAAATTCCATTATACCTGGTAGCAAACTGTATAGCAGAAATGCTGTAGGCCAGGGAAGAGTGAGATGATATATTCAAAATGCAAAAGGTATAATAATAATAATAATAATAATAATAATAATAAAATAAACAACAAAAAAACCATTTCCAACCAAAAATACTATACCCAACAAAACTATCTTTCAGAAATGAAGGAAAGGTAGAGACTTTCCCAGAAAACCAAAACCTGAGAGGAATTTCATTGCTACCCTACATGTCCTATAAGCAATGTTATTCAAACCAAAGAAAGGATGTTGATACATAATAAGAAAATACTTGAACGTATAAAACTAACTGGTAAAAGAAAGAATACAGACAAAATTATACTTATTTTAATACTTATTTTAATATGATTATCATTATGTATAAATTGTTTATATCTTTAATATGAAGAATGAAAGCAATTTTATTAAAAATAACAACAATAGCCAGGCTCGGTGGCTTAGCCTGTAATCCCGTGCCTTTGGGAGGCTGAGGTGAGTGGACTGCCTGAGCCCGCAGGTTCGAGACCCACTTGGGCAGCGAGACCTCATCTCTACAATAAAAAAAAAAAAAATCAGCCGGGCGTGGTAGTGCATGCCTGTAATTCCGGCTACTTGGAAGGCTGAGGCGGAAGGATCGCTGGAAGCCAGCAGGTCAAGGCTGCAGTGGCCGGGAGCAGCCACTGCACTCCAGTCTGGGCGACAGAGTGAGACTCCAACTCAAAAAAAATAAAAATAAAAATAACAACATTAATGTGTTAAGAGATAGGCATTACAAAGACATGTGAAATGTGAAATCTAAGACATATAGAGAAGTTGAATGGATGAGGAAAAATGAAAACAAAACCCAGTGACATACTTTTCATAAGAAACTCACTTTGTCTAGATGCACATAGATTTAAAATGCAGAGATGAAAAAAAGACGTTCCATGAAACTGAAACCAAAATAGAGCAAGAGAATGATAGTTAGATAAAACTGATTTTAAGTAAAAAACTGGAAGACAAAAAGTCATTATATAATGAAAAGGAGTCAATACAGCAAAAACAATAAAGCAATTGCAAAAAAATATGCATCCAACATTAAAACATCTAAATATATAAAGCAAATAATAGTAGATCTAAAGAGAGATAGATTGCAATACAATATTATTAGCAAACTCTAACACCCCACTTTCAGCAATGCAGAGATCATCTGGGGAGAAAAATCAACCAAAAGAAAAAAAAGCTCATCAGATTTAACTGCACTCTAGACCAAATGAACTTCTAAAACAAAAACATTTACAAAGCATTCTATCTAACATTTGCTGAATATACATTCTTCTCAACAGGAAATAAAATATCCTGCAGCATAGACTCGTCCATCAGCTAAAAACTCAGGACATGATGACTTTACTTTCTTATGCTAGACAATTTAAGAAGTCTTTAAAAGTTTTTAAAAAGAAAAATTTATATCAAGAATCTTCTGATCACAATGCAATAAATCTACAAATCAATATTAAGAGAAATGTTGGAAACCATACAAATACACAGACATCTAATAGCATACCTCTGAACAACCAATAGGTCAGAAAAGAAGTTAAGAAGGAAATTTGCAAACTGCTTGAAACAAATGAAAGTAAAAACACAAAATTAAAAAAAGAATGATGGGATACAGCAAAAGCAATTTTAAGAAAAAAATTTCACAGTGATAAATTCTGACATCAAGAAGCATAAAGAGCTCAAATAAACAATCTAATGCTGTACCACAAGGAACTAAAAAAAAAAAAAAAAAAAAGACCTCAACTCAGTGAGGAAAAGGAATAACTATCAGAGCAGAAACAAAAGAAACAGCTGGGCTCAGTGGCTTAGCCTGTAATCCCGCGCTTTGGGAGGCTGAGGTGAGTGGATTGCCTGAGCCGGCGGGTTCGAGACCCTCCTGGGCAACTTGGCGAGACCTCATCTCTACAATAAATCAAAAAATTAGCCGGGCGTGGTAGCGTGCTCCTGTAGTTCCAACTACTTGGAAGGCTGAGGCTGAAGGAACACCAGAGACCAGCAGGTGGAGGCTGTGGTGGCCAGCAGCGGCCACTGCATTCCAGTCTGGACGACAGAGTGAGACTCCAACTCAAAAAAAAAAATAAAAAAAGAAAGAAAAAGAAAAAGAAACTACAAAATAGGAACAATCAATAAAACAAGAAATTGGTTTTTGAAAAAATAAAATAAACAAACCTTTAATTAGAATCCAGATTAAGAAAAGCAAAGAAGATGCAAATAAATAAAATCAAGCATGAAAAAGGAAGACATTACAACTTACATCTGAAAAAGACAAAGGATAATAAGAGACTATTATTAACAAATATCCACCAACAAATTGGAAAACATAGAGAAAATGGACAATCTACTGTGCACATACAAATCCCAGGACTGAATCATGAAGAAATAAAAGCCCTGAACAAAAAATGAGTTATAATATTAAATCAAAAATTTTAAATCTCCCATAATATAAATATCTATCACGAAAAAAAGAAATCTCTCTTTAAATAAAAGCCCAGTACATGATGGCTTTACTTTTAGATTCCACTAGATATTGAAAGAAGAATTAATGACAAGTATATTCAAAGTCTTCAAAAAATTAAAAAGGAGAAAATTAATTTTACTAAACCAGTATTATCTTAATACCAAAACCAGACAAAGACACAACAAAAACAATAACAAAAACTACAGGCTGATATTTCTGATCAACACAGGTGTAAACATTCTCAACAAAATACTAACAAACTTAATCCAACAGCACCCAAAAGAAATTATTCACCATGATCAAGTGAGTTCATTTCAGAGGTACAAGGGTTAGTTCAAAATATGCAAAACAATAACTGTCAAAAGACTTTGACAAAGTCTCAGGGTACAAAATCAACGTGCAAAAACCAGTCATATTCTTATACACTGAGAACAAACAGAGAACCAAATTAAAAGCAAAATCCCTTTCACAATAGCCACACACAAAAAATGAAATATCCCAGCATCATTCTAACCAGAGAAGTAAAAGACCTTTACAAAACAAATCATTGCTCAGAAAAATCAAAGATGACACAAATAAATAGGAAAATATTCCATGCTCATGGACTGGAAAAATCAGCATTAAGATGTCCATCCTACCCAAGGCAATCTACAGATTTAATGCAACACCTATTAAATTACCAGCATCATTCTTCTCAGACATGGAAATGGAAATACAAAAGTTCATATGGAAACACAAACGACCACTAATAGCCAAAACAATCCTTCACAAAGGAAACAAAGCTGGAGGTACCACACTTCCAAACTTTAAACTTTATTATAAGCCTATAAAAATCAAACCAGCCCGATGCTGGTACAAGAACAGGCAAACAGATCAATGGAACAGGATAGAGATTCCAGAAGCAATACCTCAATTTCTCAACCAACTCATTTTCAACAAAGCCTCCACTAGCAACCACTGGAGAGAGAACTTATTCAGTAAATGGTGCTGGGGAAACTGGCCACATGCAGAAGATTAAAACAAGACCGTTACCTATCATCATAAACAAAAATCAACTCTAAATGTATCAGAGACCTAAATGTAAAACCTCAAACTATAAGAACCTTACAAAATTCAGGAAACACGCTTATGGAAATTAGAACTGGCAGCCAATTCCTGATCATAACCCCAAATGCCCATTCCATAAAAGATAAGATAGACAAGTGGGGCCTCATCAAACCGAAAAGCTTCTGCAAAACCAAAGAAACTATCAAGAGAGTGGGGAGACAGCCCACAGAATAGGAAAAAAAAAATATTTGCCAACTGCATATCTGGCAAAGACCTAACATCTAGGATTGACAAGGAACTTAAACATGTCAAAAAGGAAAAAACAAAGCACAGCCCTATTAAAAAGTGGGCAAAAGATATGAATAGACAGTTCTCAAAAGGAGACACACAAGCAGCCAACAGATACATGAAAAAATGCTCAGCTTCACTAGTCATCAAAGAAATGCAAATTTAAACCACACTGAGATACCACTTAACTCCAGTCAGGATGACCATCATCAATAACTCAAAATAACAACAGATGCTGGAGAGGATGCAGGGGAAAATGAAACACTTCTATACTGCTGGTGGGAGTGTAAATTAGTACAACCTCTGTAGAAAACAGTGAGGCCATTCCTAAAAGTTCTAAAAATTGACCTTCCATATGACCCAACAATTCTCCTGGGAATACACCTGGAGGAATTCAAATCATTCTACAAAAAAGATACCTGCACACGCATATTTATTGCAGCACTATTCACAATAGCAAAAACATGGACCCATCTATGCTGTCCATCAAAATAGACTGGTTAAAAAAATGTGGTACATACACACAATGGAATATTATGTAACCACAGAGAAGGACAAAATTATGAACTTCACAGCAACTTGGATGGATTTAGAGTCTATGATACTCAGTGATCTATCACAGAAAAAAAGAAGTGAGTACCACATGTTCTCACTCATAAGTGCACCCTGAACCATTTTCATAATACTACAAAAAGGTACTGGCAATAGTGTGAAACTGCCAGGGGAGGAAGGAGGGAGCACGTTTCATCAATAAGGACATCTGATCTCAAACCAGGTGAATTGGGGACAAAAGTGAGACCGAAACTTTACCTGTACAATGACCATCTGTATACCTAACTCTGAATTGTACCCCACATCTTTAAAATAAAAAAAAATTAAAAATAAAAGGCATAAAAGACGGAAGGAATAAAAAGAAAAACAGCAATAAAATTGTAAATTTTGTGAGGTAAAAGAATGATAGAAATGATATTTATTACATATATTTAACTACTTTAAGATAATTTGATGAATATTAAAGATAGACAAAAACAAAAATTATGCAAATCAATAAACACAATACATCATATTAACAGAATGAAAGACAAAGACCACATGATTATGTCAATAAATGCAGGGAAGAACATTTTAAAAAATTTAACATTTCTTCATGTTTCTCAACAAATCATGTAGAAAAGAAATGTACCTCAATACAATGAACCCGCTGTTAACATTATACTGAATGGGGAAAAGTTGAAAGTTTTTTCTCTAAAACCTGAAACAGGACAAGAATGTCCACTTTCATCACTTTTATTGAACATAGTACTGGAAGTCCTAAGAACAATTAGACAAGAGAAACAAATTAAGGACATGCAAATTGGAAAGGAGAAAATAAAATTGTTTCTGTTTGCAGATTACATAGTTTTATATATAGAAAACCTAGACCAGATGCAGTGGTTCATTCCTACAATCCCAGTGTTTTTAAAAATTTTTATTTTATTTAAGTTGTGGGGTACAATTCAGGATTAGGTATACAAGTGATCATCATACAGTTAAAGATTGGGCCTTTCTTTGGTCCTTGCTTCGCATGATATGAGACCAGGCACCATTATTGATGGTATACGCCTTCCCTTCTCTCCCCTGGCAACAACCCGCTACTACCAAAGTCTTTCTTATAGTGTTATGATAAATGTTCAAGGTCTGCTTATAAGTGAGAACATGTGGTACTCAGTTTTTGTTTCTGTGATACATCGAGTATGATAGACCCTAAATCCATCCAAGTTGCTGAAAATTCCATAATTTTGTTATTCCCTTTTTTTTTTTTTTGAGTTGGAGTCTCACTCTGTCACCCAGGCTGGAGTGCAGTGGCTGGGAGCGGCCACTGCAGCCTCGACGTGCTAGGCTCCAGCAATCCTTCCACCTCAGCTTTCCAAGGAGCTGGAACTACCGGCGCGCGCTACCACGCCCGGTAAATTTTTTGATTTATTGTAGAGATGAGGGCTATGCCAAGTTGCCCAGGCGGGTCTCGAACCCGCGGGTTCAGGCAATTCACTCACTTCAGCCTCCCAAAACCCAGGGATTACAGGCTGAGCCACCGAGCCCGGCTAATTGTATTATTCTTTATGGCTGCTTTAAGATGCTGAAGAGGAAGGTTTGCTTGAGGTCAAGAGTTCAAGGCCAGCCTGAGCAATATAGTGAGACCCCATCTCTATAATAACAAAAAAAATTTTTTTTTAAAAACCCCAGAACTAACCAGGCTTGGTGGTAGACACCTGTAGTATAAGCTACTTGGAGGTTGAAACAGAAGGATCATCTGAGCACTGGAGGTAAAGGTTTCAGTAAGCTATGATCATGCTACTGCACTCCAGCCTGAGTGATAGAGTGAAAATTTATCTCAAAAGGAAGGAAGGAAGGAAGGAAGGAAGGAAGGAAGGAAAGGAGGGAGGGAGGGAGGGAGGGAGGGAGGGAGGGGAAAAACCCTCCAGGCTCGATTGAAAAAAAGTTAGAATAAAGAAATTTGGTAGAGCCAGGCTCAGTGGCTCAGCCTGTAATCCCGCGCTTTGGGAGGCCGTAGGTGAGTGGGTTGCCCGAGTCCGCGGGTTCGAGATCTGCCTGGGCAACTTGGCAAGACCTTATCTCTACAATAAATCAAAAATTAGCCGGGAGTGGTAGTGCGCGCCTGTAGTTCCAGCTACTTGGAAGACTGAGGCGGAAGGATCGCTGGAGCACGGCAGGTCGAGGCTGCAGTGAGACTCCAACTCAAAAAAAAAAAAAAAAAGAAAGAAAGAAATTCAGTAAAGTGCAGGATACAAAATCAACATACAAAAAATTGTGTAATTTGCATACCCTCATAGTTATCTGAAAAGAAATCAAGAAAAGAAGACCATTTGAAACAACTACCAAAAAATAAAGTACCTAAGAATATATTTACCTAAGAGGGGAAAGATCTCTACAATACAAACTATAAAACATTGATGAAAGAAATTAAAGAAAACACAAGTAAATGGAAAGATATCCCATGTTCACAGATAAAAGAATATTGTTAAGGTGTTCATGTACCCAAAGTGATATATAAATTCAATGCAGTGTTTATCAAAATATAAATAACATTTCTTAAAGAAATAGAAAAACTTTCTAAAATTCATACGAAACCACAAAAGATCCCAAATACCCCAAGCAGTTTTGAGCAAAAGAACAAAGCTGGAGGCATCACACTAATTGATTTCAAAATATAATACAAAGCTATAGTAATCACATCAGCATGACAATGGCATAAAACCGGACCCATGGACCAATGGAACAGAATAGAAAACTCAGAAATAAATCCATATCTTTAAAGTCAGCTAATTTTTGACCCAAGTTGGGGAAGGACAGCTTTTTCAATAAATGGCGATGGGAAAGCTAAGTTAAGACATTTAAGTATAAAACTATCCTTCACTACTTATAAAAATCAATTCAAAATGGATTACAGATGAAAATGTACAGCAAGTATGAATGTATGACCTCAAACCATAAAATAACTAGAAGAAACATAGAGGGAATGCTTCATGACATTGGTCTGGACAATTTTTGGAGTAAAACCTTACAAACATAGGCAACAATAACCAAAAAAATAGACAAATGAGATTTCAGGAAAACATAGACTTCTGCACAGCAAAAGAAACAATCAAGAGAGAGCAAAGACACAATCTATTAGAATAGCAGATAAATACTTACAAACTATGTATATTGTAAAGGGTTAAATCTAGAATATTAAATGACTCAAATAACTCATAGCAAAAAAACAAGTAATTTGATTAAAATGTGCAAATAATTTGAATGGAATTTTCTAAAAAATAAAAGACACAAATTGACAATAGGTAAATGAAAATATGTGCTCAACATCACCAATCATCGGGGAAATGCAAAGCAAAATCACAATTTAGATATTACTTTATTTAGAATGGTCATCACCAAAAAAGGTAAAAAAAAAAAAAAAAGTACTGGAAAGAATGTGGGGAAAGGGAGACTTTCACTTACTGTTGGTCAAAATATAAATTAGTATGGCCACCATAGACAATAGTAGAGAGGTTCCTAAAAAAATTAAAATAGAACTTCCATATAATCTAGATATCTCATTATTAGGCATATATCCAAAGAGAATAGAATCAGTATGTCAAAAATATATCTGCACACACATTTATCACAGCACTATTCATAATAGTCAATATTTAGAATTAGCTTAAATGCCTATCAGTGGATGAAAGGAATAAGAAAATGTGCTATATTTATACAATGAAATGCTATTCAGTCATATAACAGAATAAAATCCTGGCATTTGCAGCAATGTGAACAAATCTGAAGGACATTACATCAAGTGATATAAGCCAAGCACAGGAAGATAAATATCTCATCTCACTGACATGTAGAATCTAAAAAAATTGATCTCAAAGAAATAAAGAGTAGAATAATGGTTATCAAAGAGCAAGGGAAGAGTAGGAGGAAAGGAGAAATGGAGGGAGGGATTGGTCAATTGGTAGAAAGTTGCAGTTAGATAGCAGGAATTAGTTCTAGTGTTGCATTGCATAGCAGAATAACAATAGTTAATAATAAATATATTGTATGTCTTAAAACATATACATAAGAGGATTTAAAATTACTCTCACCACCAAGATGAAAATCTGAGATTATGATTATGCTAATTATGCCAATTTCATCACTTCACACTATATACATGCAGTGATACATCACACTGTATCTGCTAAAAGTGTAGAATTAGTATGTGCCAATTACATTTTTTAAAAAATAAAGAATAAAGTAAAAAAATAAAAATAAAATAATATAGTATAGTATTTATTAGTGTAACTGTCTATACAGTAACTTTTTTTGGTCAGTTATGAATATGTCTCAACATCCTCACTAAGTTCCAGAACAGCTGAGACTATGATGTATATTCTTATATAAAACTTCAGTTCTTAACATGCTGCCTAGTATAATCAAGTACTCATTCAAGTGCTTATATACTTACCTAGCCACCTGTACTAATGGGGACAAAACAATACTTAAACTTTAAGTAAAACTTTCAGTTTTACCTATTTATTTTTCTTCTGAATAGCAAAAAATCTAGTTTATATAATGCAGATAAATGTGGTTCCACTCTGACACTCTTCTGTATAAAATTTCTCATAGAAATTTAGCCTTTCACCTATGAGCAGGGACACTCTTACATCTCTTGGCTAATTTACAATCATTAACCAACAATGAACACAATTTTTAAATTGCTTCACCTTTTTTTTTCATGATGTTGGTGATTTATAGAATTGTTTTCTGGATTTTAGCTTTCCATGTAAACACAATTATAATTAAAATGAAAGTACACTACAGAAAGCATTGTACTAGTTAATTTTTTGATCCTCTCTAAAAACATGCATCCATATTTTATTATAGGTATATCCTGACTGTTCTGATCTTTATTTTCTCCTGTACTTATATCTACAGCCATTGAAATCTGATTTCTATACTTATTTTACTGAATTTACTCTTGCTAAAGCCATTCATAATCTCCTAATTGTTAATTTCAATGGCCATTTGTATGGTCTCTCTAATGAGTGCTCCAATCTGACATACACACACACACACACACACACACACACACACACACACACACATATGTATATATACATATACATATATATTTTTTTTAATTGTGAAATTGGGAGTGCAAGTCAGGATTAGGTACATTAGTTGATGTGCAGGTAAAGTTTGGTCCCCCAACTTGTCCTCACTTCCCCTAGTTTACAGTCAAGTACCCTTAGTAATATTATATGTGCCACCTCCGTCTGCTGGTAGTATCTTACTACGGCCAATCCCTTTCTTGTAGTATTGTTATAAGTGCTCAGGACCCACTTATAAGTGAGAACGTGTGGCATTCAGTCCCTTGTTTCTGTGATAGGTAACTGAATATGATGAACTCTAGATCTATCCAAGTTGCTGTGAAGTTCACAACTTTGTCCTTCTTTATGACTGCATAGTACTCCATTGTGTATGTATACTACATTTTCTTTATCTAGTCCTCTACTGATGGGCAGTAGGGTTGGCCCATATTTTTGTTTTTGTGAGTAGTGCTGCAATAAACATGCTTGTGTAAGTATCCTTTTTGTAGAATGATTTGAGTTCCTCTGGGTATCTTCCCAGAAGGTGGTTTGCTGCATCATATGGAAGATCAATTTCTAGTTCTTTTAAATATTGTTATACTGTTTTCCATAGATATTGAACTAGTTTGCACTCCCATCAACAATGTAGAAGCATATCTTTTTCTCTGCATTCTCGCCAGCATCTGTTGCTTTTTGTTTTATTAATGATGACCATTCTAACTGGAGTTAGGTGTATCTCAATGTGATTTTGATTTGCATCTCTCTGATGATTAGAGAGGCTGATAATTTAATGCCAACTTTTTTCTTTCTTTCTTTCTTTCTTTTTTTTGAGTTGGAATCTCACTCTGTCACCAAGACTGAATTGCAGTGGCTGCTCCCTGCCACCGCAGCCTGGACCCGCTAGGCTCCGGTGATCCTTCCGCCTCAGCCTTCCAAGTAGCTGGAACTACAGGAGCACACTACCACACCCAGTTAATTTTTGGTTTATTGTAGAGATGAGGTCTCGCCAAGTTGCCCAGGTAGGTCTTGAACCTGTGGGCTCATGCAATTCACTCACTTCAGCCTCCCAAAGGTGCGGGATTATGGGTTGAACCACTGAGCCCGGTGCCAACTTTTTTTCTGGTTCTTTTTCTACTATTCTGGTTAGTTCATTTCGTTCTCCTTTATGAGTCATTTGTTCTTTTCTCAATTTTAAAATAATAATCTCTAGTCCTCTTTACATATTTTTTATTTTAATTATATCCTAGAAGCTGATGACCCACAAACATACATTAATTTTCTTAGTTTCCTTTTTGTGTTTCTGATTTTTTTACCAAATATCTCCAAGTAGATATGTCCAAAACTTGTAACACTTGATAGTTCCAAAATGATTCCACCAATTTTTACCATCAGGTATGAGAAAAAAGCAATATTTATAGAAAGATAATGCTGGAAGCCAGCCACGGAGGCCCACTGAGCATTAGGGATCAGGAAGGGCCGTTGACCCCGAGACCACTAGGATGTGTTTGAGAGCTGTTGACCCATTTCCTCTCTCTTTTTCCATTTGGCACAAGCTATTAGAAAAGGCTCCAGCTGACTCTATCAGAAAACTCTGAGACCAGAACGTACACTGTTAAACCTGGGAGTCTATTGTTCCCATTTTCCATGGCTTATGGTCTTTTGCTTTATCACAATTTAAGTTTGAGTTTGAGTCACATTGAGGAGACTTAGTGCAGGTCACAGGTTCTCTTGATGTGACTTTCAGAAATTTATAGATATAGGTTTTAGAAAATAGTTTATGTAGATTAAGAAAATTTTAGTAATCATTTTATTATAGAAGTGTAGTTTTTTCAGTGTGATTTAGGGGGGCCAGTGAAGTTTGCATTAGACTGGCTAGTACTAGGAGAAAATAACCATAACACCAACTGTTTTATAAAAACCAGTTTAAATTAGCGTAAAATAATAAAAGACAATATATCATTATGTTGGTTTTAGGTATAAGTATTAAACGATGTTATATAGCTATAAACAATTAAGGTACATAAAAACTGGATAAAAACTTCATGTTTTTCCTCATGTTTAAAAAATACATCTACTTGAGAGTGGAGGTGTCCTGTGTATACCTAGACCTGGTCATGTAAAAGACACATGCTACCTTTTATATAACCATAACAACAGGAGTTCCTGTAATAATAACTTTACAGAGTTTGGGAATAAAAGCCCTGGGATTACACCCATTAAACGACTTCTGGTCACTTAAACAAGAGTCCAGTCTCTTTCTTTCTCCCCCCTTTCTTTCTCTTTATATCTATCCTTCCAGTTTAAATCACTGATGCCGTTACACCACCAGAGACCTTCGATCCCTGCAGGGGCAGGACCCCTGCAAGATAAGAAGGTCTGTGTGGTCCAGAACACATGACTATGTAAATGTTATTTCCACCTTCTTGAATGTCAATGCCTGAAGCCTTTCCTCAATCTTTACAAATATAAAGTCAATAATGGCTGAAAATTCTACTTGTAAACATCTCTCAAATCCATACCATCTGCTCAGTTCTGGGCTATATAATTTCTGACCTTGGTTATTTAAATACTAGTCTTCTTTATTTCCCTACTCCATTCTTCTTTTCTCATTTATCACTCTATAAGTAGAATATTATTTATAAATTAAAATCTAATCAATCCTTTACTAAAAATTTGTTAATGGCCCCTCACCATATTGAAGATAAAAATTTAACAGACATATAAATAACTTCATGTTTTATGTACCATAGTAATCTTTCTGTCTTTTCTTATGCCTGGGTCCTACTTAATTGTCATATTGAGCTGCTTTAAAAATGACTAATGATTACTTAAGTTTCTGTCCTATTCTTACTTTGTTAAATTCCTCTCCATTTCTACTTTCATATCCTCTCCACCTGAAAACGTCTTATTTATCCATCAAATATCAGCTCAATAATAATCTCTCTAAAGATTTCCTGTAATCCTAGGTTTAATTTGGTACACTTTTCTTATGAAATTTTATTTAGAATCTATTTTTACTTTAATGAGATCTTATATCATATTGTGTTATGCTATGGTTTGTTGTTTTAAAACCTCTCTCCCATCACCCTGCTGTAAGGTTCTAGAGGCAATAATCAATTCAGTAAAATCAGTAAAGTTTAGTTTCTGGAGAATAATATGAGTTAATGAAATGTGGGTCTGTTTTATTAACTTCTGTACTGACTACAGTAGAAAATTAGCTAACATGCTTTGTCTTTGGGCAGAGACATGCAGTAAGTTCATTCAAGTATTTATCTTTTTCCCATTCACCTTGCAGTTAGGTGGTATTTTAAAGTTAGTTTTGTACAGTGGAATGAGAGTCCCAGAAATGTGACATAACTTTAAATTTCCTGCTAGCTCTGATGCTCATTGTGATTTTTTTTCCATCGCCAGTTAAACACAGATTATCCTGTTAAGAACTCTGATATGCTAGAAGTAGCATTGGAGGATTGCAGAGACATAAAGTTAAAAAAAATTGTTTCTATAGAAAGTCATTGATTTATATAGAATGTGTTGCTTGAAAACTATTGGCTTTCATAGTACTCAATGTTCTTATTTTCTTCATCTCCTGAATAGGAATGAAGTGATTAAGTCAAATCCAGATATTTTCATTCTATGACCATATAACTTTATATAGAGCTTTATATTTGAAAAAGATGAGTTTCAATTTATGTGATTCTATAAAATTGATCATTTTTATTTATGCGTTTCTTTCTTTTTCTCTGGCATCAGCTTCTGGTAATGGGTCTCTTTGACTTGTCTTTGGAATATAGGTCTTATTCACAGCTATTAATGAACAAAACTTTTGAAACTGCTCTCCAACCTTAATCCTACTACCTTAAAAAGTGAAATAAAAGACAAAGAGAAGTTTAGAAGTCAGAAGGTATGAAGGAAATGCAGTCATGTGATGCATAACAATGTTTTGGTCAACAATGGACCAACATATACAATGGTGATCTTATAAGACTATAATGAAACTAAAAAATTCTTATTGCCTAGGGATGCCATAGCCTTTGTAACATGGTAGTGAACTGTATTACCCACATGTTTATGGTGATGCTGGAGTGAAAAAACAAAAAACAAACCAAAAAAACAACCCTACTGCACTGCCAGTTGTATAAAAGCATAGCACATACAATTATGTATAGTGCACAATGCTTGATAATGATAATAAATGATTATGTAATTGGTTTATGACTTTAATATAGCATACATTTTATCTTTATTTTAGAGTGTACTCATCCTACTTCCATTTTTAAAAAGAGTTAATGGGTGGAGGGTGGAGAGCTGGGATTGACAGTAGTTGATATCCACCTGGGGGAGGGGGGCACACTTCATCAATAAGGATAACTGCACAAGGAACATTTGTATACCTTCACCTGAATTGTACCCCACAATTTAAAAATAAAAATTAAAAGAGAAAATAAAAAGACTTAACTGTAAAACAGCCTCAGGTAGATCTTTCAGAAGGTATTCTTGAAGAAGGTATTGTTATCAAAGGAGATTACAGCTCCATGTGTGTTATTTTCTCTGAAGACTTTCTAATGGGACAGAATATGAAAATGGAAGATCATGACATTGATGATCTTAACCCTCTGTAGACCTAAGTGAATGTGTGTGTTTATGTTTTAATTTTTATCAAAAATTTAAAAACTTAAAAATATTAAAAATTTTAAGAATAGAAAAAAGATATATAGACATAGAATAAAGATATATAGGCATAAAATATTTTTGTACAGATATACAATGCATTTGTGTTTTAAGCTGTTATTATCATGTACCTTAAGTGTGTATAGACTACACCCTCTAGGTTTCTGTACGTGCATATTATGATGTTCCCACAATGATGAAATCACCTAATGATGCATGTCTCAGAATGTATCTCCATTATTAAGTGACACATTACTATAGTTTAAATCATCTGTTATACAGATATCTACCTTTCATGTTGGGTTTATTTTTCCATGTTAATCATGTGCTAAAATATTTAGGACAAATTCCCAAAGAAATTCTTCCATTTGGTTCATGTAGAACTTGGGCCTCTGGTAGTCTTTGCAAAAAAAGTCATTCATGGGTTCAAGTGTGCTAGTATACTACCTCAGAAGACTACTCAGTGGTATGGGGAAAAATTTTGTTGTAATAAAGACAGTAATTTGAGATGGATAATCTATTCTGCACTTTTCCTTTTGGAGTCTATGGAGTGATTTGTAGCTGGTCAAATAATTATAAATCCTAAGTTTTTGTTGTTGTTGTTGTTGTTGTTTTTGTTTTTTTGAGTTGGAGACTCACTCAGTCACCCAGACTGGAGTGCAGTGGCCGCTCCCGGCCACTGCAGCCTCGACCTGCTGGGCTCCAGCGATCCTTCCACCTCAGCCTTCCAAGTAACTGGAACTACAGGAGTGCACTACCACTCCCGGCTAGTTTTTGATTTATTATAGAGATGGGGGTCTTGACAAGTTGCCCAGGCGGGTCTCGAACCACGGGCTCAGGCAATCCACTCACCTCATCCTCCCAAAGCGCGGGATTACAGGCTGAGCCACCGAGCCCGGCTAAATACTAAATTCTTGCTAAATATCTTCTAACATCATCAGTGCCTTAAACAAATTTGTGTATATTTTTTAACTTTGTTATTTTCTCACACACTTAAGTGAAAAGCCAGAATTTTTTAACAATTCCAACTAAAAACAAGAATGACAAAGAAGGTTAGCACCTGAAAAATTGTATTCCTGAAATACTTGAGAGGACTCTCCTTTTGGTTATTTGTTTCTCCTGCAAGTCACCACTGTTATAAGAAGGGAAAATTAGGAATTAAACAATACAATGGTTTGGGGAATTTTGACTAACAAAGATTTGCATGTTTCTTACATAACTGTATAAAATATATCTTCAGTTAACAAAATATGCTGAAACCTATAAATTATACTTATATTTATGAGAAAAAGTCAAAATTATGAAATAAAGTTTTATCTTTTTTTTTTTTTAAAGTCCTCTTCTCTCCTACCCTCCAAAAATTAAGACATGTTAAAAGCACCCATTGTAAAATGTAACGAGTCTCAGCTTCTTTAAGCTACATTGCTGACCTCTGCATTCCTTTGTCTTGTTAACGTCATAGTTTCTACTCAGGAATATCCACTTAGGAACATCCTACCTCACCTCTTTGCTCACCACAGCACCTGAGTTTTTCTCACTTGTATACCATTCAAAGGGCAATTCTTCACTTGTAGTACAGCTGTGATAAACTGTTCCATATCTCTATTTCTCTGGCTTTGACTTTTTCTTTCTTTCAATAGCTTTAGGGGGAACAAATCGTTTTTGTTGACATGAAGGCATTGAAGAGTGGCAAAGAAATCTGAGCTTTAAGTGTAGCCACCAGCCCACTTATGCACATTGTACCCAATAAATAGAATGATTTTCTTGTTACTCCACCCCTTCACTATCCCCCTTCTGAGTCTCCAACGTCCATGATACCATTCTTGATTCCATTCTAGAGCCTTAGTTTAGCTCCCATTTATAGGTAAGAACATGTGATATTTGGTTTTCTGTTCACTTAGAATGCTGTGCTCCAACTTCATCTAAGTTGCTGAGAAAAGAAATTATTTCATTCTTTCTGACAGCTGAATAGTATTCCGTGATATATATTTTTCATTATTCACTGATGAGTGGATTTTTATTTTTATTATCCACTGATGATCCACTGATTTTTATTATCCACTGATGAGTCGATAGGCATTTAGGTTGATCCCACATCTTTGTAATTGTGAATTGATTGTGCTGCAATGAATATGT
Source organism: Carlito syrichta (assembly GCF_000164805.1). Taxonomy (NCBI): domain Eukaryota; kingdom Metazoa; phylum Chordata; class Mammalia; order Primates; family Tarsiidae; genus Carlito; species Carlito syrichta. The sequence continues at coordinate 272,155 of NW_007247758.1, read as the reverse complement.
GAGTGAAGGTGTCTTTTTGTATACCTTCTGGTCCTTTAGAGAGATACCTAGGAGTAGGATTGCTGGATAAATTGATAGATCTTTTACTTCCTTGACAAATCTCTGTATCAATTTCCATAGAAGTTGCACTAATTTACACTCCCACTGACAGAGTATAAACATTCGTTGTCACTGCATCTGCACCGCATCTATTGTTTTTTGACTTTTTAATAATGGCCATTCTGACTGGTGTAAGGTGGTATCTCATTGTGGTTGATTTTATTGTTTATTCGAGGATCATTCAGGAACAGATTGCTAAACTTTTTGTCTGGTTTTATGAGTTTCTCTTGGAGTTAAATTCTAGTTTTATTTCACTGTGGTCTGAGAAACTGCTTGATACAACTTTGATTTTTTTAAACTTATTGAAACTTTATTTATGGCCTGTTGTATGGACTATCTTGAAGAATGCTTCATATGCTTATAAGAAAAATGTATATTCTGTAGTTTGGGAGTGGAATGTTCTGTAAATGTCTCTTATGGCCATTTGCTCTAGGTTCCATTTTAAATCCAATAGTTTGTTTTTATGACTTTCTGCTTTGATAATTTGTCTATCGATGTCAGTGGAGTGTTGAATTTTTCCACTATTATTGTATTGCTACCTATCTCTCTTCTCTAGTACTAGTACAATTTGTTTCTTAAAGCTGGTAACTCTAGTGTTAAATGCATATATATTTGAAATTGTTATATATTCTTTAACTTATGCCGTTATCATTATATAATAACTACCTTCATTTTTTTAACTGATATGAGGATGGCTACTCCTGCTCAGTTTTGGTTTCTATTTGCATGGAATATTTTTTCCCACTGCTTTACTTTAATTCTAAAGGAGTTTTTGAATATTATGGGTCTCTTCGGGATGGCAGATATTTGGATTGTGTGTGTGTGTGTGTGTGTGTGTGTGTGTTTAATCCATTCTGCCTGTCTATGTATTTTAATGGGGCAGTGAGACCATTTATGTTCAAAGTTAATAATGATATGTAAGGTACTATTCTATTAATCATGCTGATTGTTATCTGGTTGCTTTTTTTCCCTCTTTAATGTATTGATTTTCTCTAAGCCCTGTATGCTTTATAATTTCTGCTGCATTCTATATTTTTTGATTCATATTTATAACTTCTTTGAATATGTCTGGTAGAATCGGTCTAGTGGTGACCAATTTCCTCAGCACTTGCTTCTCTGAGAGATACTTTATTTCCTTTTCATTTATGAAACTTAGTTTTGTGGGATAAAAATTCTCAGTTGACTGTTATTCTGTTCAAGGAGATCGAAGACAGGGTGCAACCCTCCTGGTGTGTAGGGTTTCTACTAAGAAGTCTGATTAACCTAACACATTTTACCTTTGTACATTATTTGATGCTTTTGTCTCACTTCTCTTAAAATTATTTCTTTTCATTAACTTTGCATAACCTGATGGCTATATGCCTTGCAGATGACCTTTTCTTCTGATTCTTTGAGCTTCTTGATGTTTAAATCTCTGGCAAGATCAGGGAAGTTTTTCTCAATTAATACCTTAAATAAGTTTTCCAAACTGGTTGTTTTCTCTTCTTTCTCAGGAACACCTATAATTCTTAGGTTTGGACATTTTACATAAACCCACATTTCTTGGAGACGTTTTTCTGTTGTCTTGATCCTTTTTTTTTTTTAATTGTAGTTGTCCAATTGGCTTAATTTGAAAGACTTGTCTTCAAGTTATGAGTTCCTTTCTTCTAACTGTTCTGGTCTATGGTTCCAACATTCTCCTGCATTTTTTACTTCCCTAAATGAGCCTTTTATTTTCAGAAGCTCAGCTTGTTTTTGTTTTGTTTTGTTTTAAAGTATCTATCTATCTCTTTGGTGAAGAGATCTTTTCATTCATGTCCTGAATATATATATATATATATTTTTATTTCTTTATGTTGCTTCAACTTTCTCATGAATCTTATTGAGAAATTCTATAATCAATCTTTTGAACTTTATCTCTGGAATTTCAAGGATTTCATTTTGGTTAGTGTCCATTGTTGAAAAGTTAGTGTGGTCTTCAGAAAGTAATTCTGACACGATAAACAAAACAAAACAAAACAAGAACTCTGTTTTGTTTTGTTTTGTTCATCGTGTCAGAATTACTTTCTGGGTTCTTATTATTTAGGTAGACTATATCATTTTACCTGAAGCTGCTAGGGGCTGACATAGGCTCTGCATTGTTTGTTTGGTTATATATAGCCTTGCTGTGGTGAGTTTTTCAATTACCAGCTGTGGTAGTGCTGTGTTGAGTACCTACACAGGCCTAGGGCATCCTAAGCTGGGGTGGCTTGGATAATGTGTTAGCTGGGGTCTGGGATCAGATATTCCCCAATCCTGAGATATTATATTAGATTTAAAGTACTGTGCCAGCTGATCTCTAGCCAGGAAGAGAGCAACCTGCAATGGTACTGTGGTCTTTCTGCTTGGTTTGTGTTACCTGTGGGAAACACTCAGTGGACCTAAGCAGTGGGCAGGGTTGAGGGGACTACCCAACTTCTCCATATGTCTTAAGCCTTCAGTAGGGATGGGGGGAAAGTACTCAAGCTCCCTACATGTGTATGCAATTGGCTGCACTATTGGGGATTAGAAATGTGTCTCCAGCCACTGAGGTAATATTGCCATGTTGTGCAGAAGCTACAAAAAAAAAATTTTTTTTTCATAGAGATCATTTCTTTTCTTTATTTCTTTTCCTTTTTTTTTTTTTAAAACTTTTTATCTGAATTTTCATGGGGAAAGAAGGGTTGCTATGGCAATGAGTTCCACCTAGCTCCCCTGCCCTTGCCTCAGATAACCTGTGTTCAGAATGTCAAAGTTCAGCCAACTTCCTCATGTGCTCTCATGGCAAGCCACCCAGTCAGAAACTGTATGCTGCAGAGGAATTTGCTGTTGCAGCCTGTTCCTTTCTGAGGAGGCTAGTAGCTAGTAAGTGGTCTGAATCAAGAACTGAATTCTCAGTAATTGGCATCTGGAGCTTTTAAGAACGTTTGTTGTTGTTTTCCTGGATCACTCCTTGTGGGTTTCAGCAGTGCATGGTTGTGGGTAAGACAGTTTCCCATGAGTGACTGGAGTCTCATGAGGTTCAGTGGACCTTCAAAATCTGTGGCAGGAGCACAAACCTCCTGAATTCCTCTCACTCTATTTGTCTAGTGTCCAGGGACTGCTGATGGTTTGTGCCATAATCTAGGATAATCTGACTAGTTCTGCCCTAGACCAATTGATTTTCTTTTCTTCCTTGTACTTTGTGGATATTATCATTTATTTGGTGATTCATGGGTTGTCTTACTGGTCCCATGTATCTCTCAGTGCTGAGTAATTCTATATATTTTGGTTTACCTCTGGGAGAAACACACTGTAGCTGTAGCCAAGATATATACATTTAATTTTTTTTAAGTTGTTTGTTTTTACAACGACATTTCTTTCTACCTTCCCACTATAGCAGTTAACTGAATAATGCCTACAATACAGGGAAAACAAGTCTAAGTATAATGACAACATTAGGAAACCCTAGTTTGACAATAAAATATTTTAACCGTCCCCATTTATTGGATCAGATCATTTTCATTAAACAGGTGTGTATTTGATAACTGTCATTTGGCTAACATAATCCTAGGGCTGGAAAAACAAAGGGGAACAAGGCACAGTCACCTGAGCTGGACTTATGCACAAATGAATAAAATCTAGTTTGATATTTGCAGCAATAAAAGTATGTGTATCACAGAAACAACACTGAATTTAGACTAATGCATTCAGTATACTATAATCATTAGGGAAACAGCATGAAAGAAGTGATTCCGCTGCAGAATTTTGAAATATAAGTGGGAGTGCCCAATTTACATAAATTGGGAATTTCAGAACATAGAAATAACAAATGTCAACATCAGCATGTGGATGACTCTCTTATGTGTCTGTCTAATTTAGCATCCACTGAGTAAAATAGGCAAATAGTGTGTGTGTGTGTGTGTGTGTGTGTGTGTGTGACAGAGAGAGAGAGAGAGAGAGAGAGAGAAAGAAAGAGAGAGAAATAGAGAAAGAAATAACAGGAGAGAAATAAATAATAGTAGCAAGCTGTGACCAAAATACATTTAAGAGTTATGAAAGATGATATTGTTTTTTACCCTCTTATTATATCATTTTATAGTTATGAAAGATGACATTGCTTCTAGCCCTCATATTATATCACCAAATCTATTTTACATTGGGACATAGACCATTCTATTCCTAATAATTATCAATATTGTCAAGTTTACAAGTTATACCTTTCTATGGGACTATATTCTAACACCAAAATTGTATTCAGATTTAGAAACTGAAACAGTTAGCTATCTCTTTTCTGTTTTTGTGGGTTGGTGCTAGAACACTACATAAAATACAAGAGCCATGCTATAAGTGGTGTTAAAATCCCCAAGCTACAGAACAAAAATTCCTTCCTCAAATATCTGTTTCAATATTGGGAAAAATCTGCTCTAATAGGAAATGATGTTAACTAGATTTCTGAATACCATGTTTTCTTCTTACTTTCTCATCAGAATGCAACTGAAATAAACATCACCAATAACATTTATATGTTCCCCTTTGTTAGTCATCTAAATATTTAATAACTACTCAATCAATCAAAAATAGACATCACACAAGAAATAGTTTTTCTAGATGTTTTTCTAATTAAAGAAAGACGTTCTGAAAGTATAACTCTTTTTAAGAATCTTCAAAATACATGATGCATAAGAATATTTCATGCAATATTCCATATCCAGAAAAAGATTCATCAACAATATTGTACCAGTATTAAAAAATCAGGAGAAAGAACTGAAAGACACATGGTTCATCTAACATCTCAAATAAAAACCAATGAGCTGAGCAATCTCTATTAAAGTGACACATTATGAATAAAATTTTCCAGGCACAAAATGCCATTTACCTTAGAAACTCCCTCTACAAGATATATTTGCGACTCTTACTTTCAAAAAACAGAAAAATAATCACCCCAGAAAACAACTATAAATTTGAATTTGTTTGATTACAAGCTTCTTCCCTGGTAGAAACTTTGAACAGAATGTATAAAGGACTTTATTTACATTTTGAGTACAATTTAATGTTCAAAATAGAGAAAAATAAAATTATATAATGTTCACATATAACTATGAACTGTATCACCATACTGTGTCTATAAAAGTCATACCCAGCTATTATTTGTTAAAACCTATAGATAGGGTGAGGAGAATGGGAATAGATGATAGGTAGATGATAGATAGATAGATAGATAGAAAGAAAGAATAGAATAGAACAGATTCTAAAAGCCACAATCCGAGATTAATTTAGAGTAGGAGAATGCTAAAATAAACATTGGCAAGCTCACACATAAATCTTCAAAGCTATCTTAGTTCAAAGCATATTTTCATGAAATTGTAAATTGTCTTACATGAAAGTGATTCTTGAAATAAATATAACATTCATTCATGAATGAAAGAAAAAATAGAAGAGGAAAAACGTTTGGAAAAAATTTATTAAAGTGCAATCACTTTAGATGAATAGCATTGAAAGGTTGCTACATATTTATAATCATAATATAGATAATTAAAATCATACTATATAATAAAAATTAATTTGATTGAATAATAAGTCAAATGAAATAAAATTCTTAAAGCAAAGCCATAATTTATAAAGATAAAAGTAAAGGCAGAGAATACAAATAAAATGCACACTAACAGTCATTTGAATTATTTTTTAGTAAATTTTCCTTATCCTTTTTCTTTCACTGAGAGTGAAATAGAATTCCTTCTTGTGTTAATGTTGAGCTTGGTCATACGATATTCTTTAGCTAATGGAAGGTAATGGTGCTTCTGCAAGCGGAGATGTGACTTGGATCTTATGATCTGATGGTCAGTCTTGAGCTGAATACATCCTGGATAGCGTGGGTCTCAGGATGGACACAAAAAAGGATATTACTTGCCTTATAGGCACTGAATCAAGAAAAACAAGGCAAATATGAAACAAATGAAGTCATCCCTGGAACATGGAATCTGGGGCCTTGAATCAAATCTAGTTCAACTTATTTGCAGCTAACTCTTCCACCCATAAATATGGGAATAAATGATTGCTCTTTCAACTCAAAATAATATGTCTCTTGGAAGCTAGAACAAAGGAGGAGGAGGAGGAAGAGGAGGAGGAGGAGGAGGAGAGTAAAACCAGAAAGAAAGTGAAGCATTGAAATCTTATGCACAAAATTATTTTTATTCCAAGTTTTTACATTTATGCTATCTGAATAGTATACTGGACTATTCTGCAGTTGATGGGTGAAAAAGCATATTTGAATATGACTATTCTTCACTGTGTGGTTTTAAGAAATCTTGATTTTATGTGAAAATAAAGAGAACAACAATAGGAAGAAAAGGTTGTGGATAATGATCTAATATTCTTCACCAGTGAGGTTTGGGTTATTAGAAAATAACATATCTTAATATTTTAAAGAACTTTTGGCCTGGTATTAATGTCTATGAGTAGCCAAGTTAAGAAAATACAGCATTTTAAGAATAACTGACAAGGAGAATTAAGGCATGTCAGAAATGAAAGTGTCAGTGGTTGATTTAGACATGTGCAATTGACTATAAAAATCAACCTTTGGTTTGCAGTTTTATTGCAGTTCTGTTTCTTCAGTCACAGTTCTGACATGTGACTATTGAATACTATGGTTAGTGAGGTATCATGTAAAATCCATTTTGTGAAAAAAAAAATAGTGTGCTTTTTTTCCTAAATTAATGGAAGATTTCCAGGTGAAATACAAAGAGGGGAAATGTGGCATGGCTATTTTCTAATCAAATCCAAAGAGATTTGCTTGTCTTCCACACACATTGCCTTGTATTTTGAGCTACATCCTATAATTAAATCCAGAGGGAATTAGTAGTAATTCTCTCTGATAACCCATCTTTCAACGTTTTCACATAAGTTTCAGGAATGCCTTGGTATAATAAAGCTAATTAGTCTCTGTGGGAAATACAAAAGTGCGTTTTGAAGAGGTTTGCTTTCATTTTGTTATGAGTTGTGCTTGGTATATTATTAATATGTGACATTAAAAAGTGGATATATATGCATATGCAAAATCATTACTGTTATCCATATAATAGATTGTGTTACATGAGGCTAATTTCAAGTCAGCTCTTGGGAACACAGATTAAACTTTTCTGAAAAATCATGGTATCCCTAAAGATCAGTATTTCAGACAAGACTGAACCAATTTAAATTATCTTTGGAATAAGGCAGAATACCCTAAATACATAAGAGAAAACAAATAAAGCCTAATTCAGTTAACGTATATACTATGCATTAACAATATCAGCATGGAAATATAATTCAGAATTTCACTTTCGCTTCCAAAAAATAGTAACCTGTACTCTAATTCAAGCAAAAAAAAAGAACTCTAATTTGAAAAGAAGTAAACAGCATAAACATGTTACTGAGTTGTGAAAATATAAAGTAAGTTAGAAGGCTCTAACAAGTAAAATTGTTTGTGGTAGGAAACTGGAGTGGAGTTAATGGTGGGAGTGGTCCTGTTTTACAGCGGAATCTTATAAGGCAGAGTGGTTGATAGTGATGATAAGAGACAACACTAGGGGCTCAAGAGTAAATTTAAACAAGGAACAAAATCACTGGGACCAATGGAATAGGCAGAAAGATGAGAGACTGCAAAAGTCAGGAAAGATGACACATTCCCAGAGGCAATAAATGGAGGAAATACATCATAATCAGAATCTTCTGCATATATGTTTGTTGAGACAGAGATAATTAATCTGATTTTAAAGAATATGTGGGTGAATGGCTCACTCTCTGTAGTTGAATATAGGAGTCTCCCTTGATAAAATTAGCACAACACGTTTTTACTACAGGAATATATTTTAAACTCAGTAGTACAGTTGAGTGAATTGATTAAAACTGTCTCCCATGCTCAGGGCAGTGATCAAACCTAGTATGTTGAGAATATTATAGTGGACTATCAATGAACATTAGACAAAAATTAATTTAACTAATATTTACTAATACTAACTAATAATTACAGCCTTTCATATAAGTACATAGTGATATTTTATCATAGTTTTCATTTTCCTAATATTTAATAATACTGCTTATCTTTAAACATATTTATTTGCTTACTGTATATATTCTTTGATAAAATATCTTTACACAAGTTTTGCCCATCTTCTAATTGGATTGTTTGCTTTTTATTGTTGGGTTATATATATGTGTGTATGTGTGTGTATGTGTGTGTGTGTGTGTGTGTGTGTGTGTGTGTGTGTGTGTATGTAATTTTATTTAACAGTCCCTTGTCTAAAACGTAGTTTGCAGATGTTTTATTTCTTTATGTAGCTTATCTTTTCATTCTATTAACAGTCTTATTTAGGGCAAAAGTTCTTAATTTTGGTGAAGCTCAATTTATCAGTTTTTCCTTTAAAAGATTGTACTTTTTGGTGCAAAGCATACAAACTCTTTTCCTAGCCCCAGATCTTGAAGATCTTCATCTAAAAGTTGTATAGTTTCATGCTGAAGCCCATTATCTATTTTGTATTAATTTTTATCATTTTGGTATAGGAGCCTGACTTAAAGTTGAAGTTCTGTTTTTTCTCTGTGGATGTGAATTTCTTCAGCAACATGTGTTGACAAGGCTGTCCTCTACTGAGTTAGTTTTGAACACACGTCTCTTACAAATAACATTTAAAGGGCGTAGCAATTTTAAGGAGGGTATATACAACTGAAAAAAATAAGTTGTTAGAAAGTTTTAGGGAGAAATCAAAGAAAATGGATTAGGGACAAGAGAATAATCGTGTGTCTCATGCCAATGTGTGTCTTTTAGGAGAGCTAAAGAGAAGGAAAAGAAATGAAATATCTTCGAAAGGGGTTCATCAGGATCAATTAATTATACAAGAATGCACAAAAAAAGAATATAGTGCTGCAAAACTCTACAATCTGTTTAAACATATGTCTTCAGGGAGCCATCAGGAATTGTGATGGAAATGGGTGAACATTATTCTGCAGTAGGTGTCCTGTAAGTGGGAGCACCAGACAAACCTTTCAGATGTGAGATGAAAGTGTCAGATTTTTATTTTGCTTAAATTATCTGTGGGTACAAAAGACTCTAACATATAAGCAGTAAAAAGAATAGAAATTTAATTAATATAACCCAGTTTTAGAAGTAAAATATTATATAATTTTGAAGTCTCCTTTCTTCCTTGTTTGATCCAGCCTTTTCTCAGTGAGATAAAAAGCCACCATTTAAAATTTTTGTGATCATGATTTCTTTGTCTTTCGTCATAATTTTATATGATTTTTCAAATATAGTTCAATGTTATAGGTATGTAATCAAATTATGCTCCCTATATTCTCTATGATCTGTATTTATCAGTCAAAAGTAAAATTTTAAATCAGGTTTTGCAGTTGTATGTAGCAGTCATGCATTCATTTTCAATGTATCATACTCTAGCCTATGATATAGGTGGAATTTTTAGTAATTATTTTAATGGAAGATAATGTTCTTCCTAGGTGACTGCTAATGAATGGCCATTGATATTCTTGAACAGGTATCCCAATGCATATAAATAGCAAGAACTCCTCTAGGTAATATTCTTAGAAGTAGAATTACTGTTTTGCCTAACTTCAAATTTATAATATAATATCAAATTGTTTTCTAGGTTTGTTGTACCGTATTGAATTACTGGAAACTGTCTGTTAACCTCTGGTATTCCACATCTTTTTCAATAATTGACATTCTCAGATTCTTAAAATTCTTGCCTGTCTTGTAAATGTGTGAAATGACATCTTATTGTGGCTTTTTAAAATGTATCTGATTTATAGTTTAATTAAACTAAGCTTTAAACATTTATCAATTTTTTTTCTCCCTGTGTAAGTATCTCTGAAAGACTTTTAACTGGGTTGTTAATTATTTTTCTTGTTGAGTTACAGACATGATTTATGTTATTGTTATTTATATCTCTTATATAACCAAAAATATGTTTTCTTAATTAATGGTTTTTTGTTTTGGTTCTTTTGCTGTTTCTATATGAACTTAATTTCTTCATTTTAAAGCAATTACTGGAAAAAAAATTTGCTAGGATGGTGACCGGACAGGTCAGACTGTGAGAGTCTCCACAAAAGCAAGTGTCCATAAAGACTCTGCATGAGTAGGCATGGCCTGGTGGTAGCGTAAAAGTCCAACTAAGGGGAGACTCAGGTTCAGGTACCCAGGGTTCCCCTCTGAGGGAGACTGCAAGCACCCAACCCCTTAGATTGGAGTGCAGGCAGGCAAAACCATCTGCTGTTGTTCATGGGGATGCTCCTGAGAAAAGCCTGCCCAAACCAGCTGATTCTCATCACCTGGCACCTGACCCACACAATCACCTGTTATAGGGGATCAGCTGGAGCCCCAGATCTGAACAGTGGAGAGAGAGGATTGGGGAGAGCCAGAGAGGAGCTCATTGTCAAGTGAGGAAATGCCAACTGGAGCCATTTTCTCTGTCTCAGGACCAGGCAGAGACTTGCATTGCCCTGCCCCGCTCAGACCAGCTCCACCCAACCTCCAACTTGGGTGCTAATGTAATCTCATCAATCTAAGAGAGACAGAAGTCCCTCCTCCATGCTGGATCAGACACAGACAGGTCAGGTCTGAGTGGCAAACTTGACAGAAGCCACGTAAGTCCAGGTCTGATCCACCCTCCTTCCAAAGTAGGCCTGGGGTATCTGACCCAAACTGTGAGCAACCTTATCTGCCTGCACTGAGAGCAGAGGGCAGGGACTAGAGATCAGAGCTAAAAGGACCTTAGCCTTACAGGAACAACCTCAGAGTGAGTTTGGCTTCTTGTTTTTATTTTTTGTATGTTTTGCTGATTTTTGTTTGTTTTTGGTTTCAGTTTTTTTCTCTTTCTTACTGTTTTTTATAGCATTTTTGTACTTTGTTTTTGTTATTTTACTAATTTTTTTCTATTCTTTAGAATTCCTGTTTGTGTATGGGAAGAGTACAACAATAGGCAGGTTTTTCTTGGACTGTGTGTTTGTATGATTATCTGTATGTTTTAGATTTTTTTTTACTCTTTTCTGTCTTTGTGTCTCTTTTCATTTGTTAGTTGGTATGTCTGTCTGTTTTCCCCCTTACTTTTGTCTCTCTTCACCTTCCTTTCCTCCCACTCCTTCGTTTTTCCTTTATTTTCCTTTTTCTTACCTCATTTTGCTTCCAGGGAGCAAACCTATACCTTTACTACATAGACAGATTGTAAGGCAGTGGGAAGTGGATTCCAGGGTGCCCATACACCTGTCGGTGGATACTGGAATCTGCAGATAGATTTTAAATCACAACTCCCCCCTCAGTTAAATCTCAAAACTGCAAAAAGTCCATCCTCAACTCATAGTCCAGCTTCAGAATTGAACAAAACCAGAGGATCCACATAAGGAAGAATAGGAGATAGAGCAAGCAGAAGTAAAAGCAATCCTGCCATCAGTGAACAACAGAATTAAAGAAGAGGGGGGACATAAGTTGGGAGGGAGGAAAATCTACACAAATGAAGAAAAGGAGTCTCACACAGACTCCTGGGAGGTCAGACACTGAGAAAACAGATTTCAGAGCTCAAACATTTAAGAGCCCCCAGAATGACTGGTCTCAAGCTACAAACCTAGATATCAAGACATTAATAGAGAGAATAAAAAGAATTGAGGAGAGACAAGAGGAAAATAGGAAGAATATGATAACAGAGATAACAGCAGTAAAGAACACTCTGAATGAAATAAATAGCATACTGATAAGCATGGAAAGCAGAATTAGTCAAGCAGAAGAAAGAATCTCAGAGCCTGAGGACCAAAATATAGAACTAACTCAAACTGTCAAAAACATAGAAAAGAACCTTTAAAAGATAGAACAAAATCTTTAAGATATAAGTGATTATTCCAAGAGGCCGAAACTAAGAGTAATTGGAATTCCTAAGGCAGAAAGAAAGGCAGAGACCATGCTGGAATAAACATGCCACAAAATTATTCAAGAAAACTTTCCTCATCTCATCAGTGATGTGACTGTTCAAATACAAGAGATTCAAAGAACCCCTGTAAGACAGCAGTTGACAAGACCAACTCCTAGACACAAAGTAATTAATCTAACCAAAGTAGTTATAAAAGAAAAAGTCCTAAAGACAGCAAGAGAAAAAGGTCAGACTACATACCGGGGAAGACCAATTAGAATAGCAGCAGATTTTTCTACAGAAACACTTCAGGCTAGGAGAGACCAGAGCCCAATCTTCAAAGTTCTCAAAGATAAACAATTTCAACCAAGAATAACCTACCCAGCTAAGCTAAACTTCAACAGTGAGGGAGAATTCAAATCTTTCTCAGATATTCAGTCCCTAAGAACTTACACTGCCTCTAGACCAGCTGTACAAGAAACACTCAAGAAAATATTAAACACAGAAGAAAGGGGAAAAAGAGCAACAGTATTCTGCACAAGAGTGCAGGAAAAATATTGAAAACACATATGAATCAACTCTCAAATCAAAAGAAAGACAACAAACAAACAGGAACAACAACAACTCTATAACAACCACATAACAGGGATAAACTCTCACATTTCAATAATTAGCCTGAAAGTGAGTGGACTAAACGCACCCCTGAGAAGACATAGAATGGCAAAATGGATAACATATCATGATGCAACAATATGTTGTCTCCAAGAGACTCACCTCACCAGAAAGGACACTCACAGACTCAAAGTAAGAGGATAGGATTCAAAATTTCAGGTGAATGAAGCACAAAAGAAAGCAGGAGTTGTGATCTTAATATCAGGCAAAATATGCTTTAAGCTATCAAAAATTTAAAAAGATACAAAAGATCACTATATAATTATAAAGTTTCAATCCATCAACAAGAAACATCCATCCTAAACATATATGAATCCAACATAGGAGCACCAACATTTGTAAAGCAGCTACTAGGCAAACTTATAAAGGAGATTGACTCTCACACTATCATAGCTGGGGACTTTAATACCCCTACCACCAACCCTAGACAGATCATCCAGACAAAAAATCAGCAAAGAGATCCAGAGCCTCAATGTGACTCTTGACCAAATGGACTTAATTGATACCACAGAAAACTCCACCCAAAGTCACAGAATATACATTCTACTCATCATCAAATAGAATGTACTCTAAGATTGACCACATTCTTGGCCATAAATCAAACATAAACAAGTTTCAAAAGATTGAAATTTTGCCATGCAACTTCTCAGACCACAGTGGAATAAAAATAAATATCAGCACCAACAAACACATGGACACTAACCCCCAAACCCCACAAAGACATCGACACTAAACAGCATGATGCTAAGCAACTCTTGGGTCAACATGGAAATCAAAACAGAGATTGAAAGGTACCTGGAAGCAAATGAAAATAAAGAAACATCTTACCAAAAACTCTGGAATGCCATGAAAGCAGTAGTAAGAGAGGAATTCATATCTCTAAAAACACACATGAAGAAAATGGAAAGAACACATATTAACAAGTCACCTAAGGAAGCTGGAAAAGCAAGATCACCAAAGCCCTAACTTCAGCAGAAGAATCTAGATCACCAAAATAAAAGCCCAAGTCTAGGAAATAGAAGTCAATAAGATCACACACACACACACACACACACACACACACACACACGAAACAAAAAGCTGTTTCTTTGAAAAGGTAAACAAGATTGATGGTCCCCTAGCTAGACTGACCAAGAAAAAGAGAGAAATAGCCCAAATAAACTCAATAAGAAACACAAATATGAAGTCACAATTGACTTTGAAGAAATACAAAAGATTATCAGAGACTATTATACACACTTGTATGGAAATAAACTTGAAAACCTAAAGGAAATGGAGGACTTTCTGACATCACACAACTTCCCCTGGTTAAAACAGCATGACATCGAGACCCTTTATAGACCAATAACAATCCAGAGAATTGACTATGTCATAAGAAAACTACCTACAAAAAAAGTGCCCTAGACCAGATGACTTTCCAGCAGAATTCTGCAAAACATACATTGAGGAACTGATACCAATCCTGTTGAAAGTATTCCAGGCAACTGAGAAAGATGGAAATCTTCCCAAATCATTTTATGAAGCTAACATCACATTGATACCCAAGCCAGGATCAACAAAGAAAGAGAACTACAATCCTTAATGAACATAGATGCTAAAATTCTCAACAAGATCCTGGCAAACCAGATGTAACAACATATATCAAAAATCATCCACCACAACCAAGTAGGCTTCATCCCTGGGATACAAGATTGGTTCAATATTCATAAGACCACAAATGTAATTAAATACATTAGCAGACATAAAAACAAGAACCACATGATAATATCATTAGATGCAGATAAAAGTTTTTGATAAAATTCAGCACTGCTTATTGATAAAAACCCTCGAACAGTAAGAGCCATCTACTAGAAACCCATGGTCAGCATACCTCTACACAGACAAAAATTGAAACCATTTCTCCTGAAAACTGGAACAGGACAAGGATGCCCACTCTCACCTCTTCTCTTCCACATAGTTTTGGAAGATCTAGTTAGAGCAATCAGAGAAGAGAGGGTGATCAGGAGTATCCAAATAGGAAAAGAGGAAATCAAGTTATCCCTCTTTGCAGACATCATGATTCTATACCTTGAAAATCCAAGAGACTCTGTCAAAAGCCTCCTTGCACTAATAAAGAAATTTGGCACAGTCTCAGTATAAAATAAATGTGCAAATATAATTGCATTTATACGCCAATCATAAACAAACAGAAACCCAAATAAAAAACATAATTCCATTCACAATAGCCACACAAAAAATGAAATACCTTAGCATCTTTCTATCCAGACACATGAAAGACTTTTACAATGAAAACTACAAAACACTGCTCAAAGAAATCAAAGATAAAACAAACAAATGGAAAAATATTCCATACTCATGGATTGGAAGAATTAACATTGCTAAGATGTTCATTCTATCTAAGGCAATCTACAGATTTAACACAATACCATCAAATTACCAGCAACATTCTTCTAAGACCTAGAAACAACAATACCAGAATTATTCATATGGAAACATAAATGACCATCAATAGCCAAAACAATCCTAAGCAAAAAAAAATAAAAAAAAAGGCAGGAGATATCACACTCCCAGACTTTAAACTTTATTAAAATCTACAATAATGAAAACAGCCTGGCATATAGACCAATGAAATAGAATTGAGATTCCAGAAGCAAAACCTCAATTTCTCAACCAACTCATCTTCGACAAAGCCTCCACCACCAACCACTAGGAAGAGGAGAACCTATTCAGTAAATCGTGCTGGGAAAACTGGCTGGCCACATGCAAAAGTTCGAAACTGGACCCCTACCTATCCCCATACACAAAAATCAACTCTAAATGGATCTAAATGTAAAACCTCAAAAATAAGAAGTTTAGAAAATGCAGGAGACATTGTTATGGATATTGGAACTGGCAACCAATTCCTGATCAAAACTCCAAGTGCCCATGCCATAAGAGATAAGATAGACATGTGGGACCTTATCAAACTGACAAGCTTCTGCAAAGTCAAAGAAACCATCAAGAGAGCAGGAAGAGAGCACACAGACTGGGAAAAAAATATTTGCCAACTCTATGTCTGACAAAGGCCTAACATCTAGGATCTACAAGGAAATCAAATGTACTGAAAAGAAGAAAATCAAACAGCCCCATCACAAAGTGGGCAAAAGATATGAATAGACAGTTATCAAAAAAAGACAACCGATGTGCAGCCAACAGATACATGAAAAAATGTTCAGTCTCACTAGTCATCAAAGAAATTCAAATTAAAACTACATTGGGATACCATCCAACTCCAGTCAGAATAGCCATCATCAATAACTCAAAAAATATCAGATGCTGCCAAAAAGCAGATGTGGCAAAAAGAAAAAATTTCTACACTGTTGGTGGGAGTGTTAACTAGTACAGCCTCTGTGGAAAACAGTGTGGCAATTCCTAAAAGCTCTAAAAATTGACCTTTCATATGATTCCGCAATACCCCTACTGGAAATATACCCGGAAGGACTCAAATCACTCTATAAAAAAGATATATGTACACGTATGTTTATTGCAGCATTGTTCACAATAGCAAGAACATGGAACCAACTGTGCTGCCCATCAAAAGAGGACTGGATTAAAAAAATGTGGTACACATACACAATGGAATATTACGCAGTCAAAAAAAAGAACAAAATCATGAACTTCACAGCAACATTGATGGACTTAGAGTCTATAATACTGTGATCTTTAACAGAAACCAGGAACTGAGCATCACATGTTCTTACTCATAAGTGAACCTTGAACAACTATCGTAATACCATAAGAAAAGGATTGACAGTAACAGGAAACTGCAGGGGTGGTGAGTGGTAGGGAGTACTGGGAATCTGGTGGGGGTAGTGGGAATCTGCCAGGGGAAGGGGGGGGCATACCTCATCAACAAGGGTAACTGCACAATGAATATTTGTATACCTAACCTTGAACTGTACCCAACAATTTTAAAATAAAAAGATTTAAAAGTGAAAAAAAAAACAATGTCTGCATGGTTTTCGGTTTTATAGCTTTTAAATAAATCCTTTCTAGCCATGAGACCATAAAGACATATTCTTCTACTGTCTTCTCAAAGCTTTATAATTTGATTGTACCCATATAATTTTGTAATTAAGAGGATATTGATTTTTGTCTCTAGCATAAGTTAATAGTTGTTTTATTTTTCTTTTTTATGAACAAATAATTGTTCTAATAATTGCTAATAAAGAGTCTATCCACTGCATAATATTATGCAAAATCAGCTGTTTTAATCAAATTCCAAATATGTATTTCCAAAAACCTATTACTGATTTTTATTCTGTTTGTGAATCTATCTGTCTTGCCCTGAGTCAATACTACAATATATTAATTGTTTACCTTTATAATGATACTTTATATTTAGCCAGGTGGGTTCATTTATATTGCTCCATTTCTCTATGAATCTCTCAGTCATTCTTGGTTCATTTGTTTTCTATGTAAATTTTTAGATACAGTTTTCAAATTTCCACAAAAACTTGTTATTGTTTTTAATTGCATTTGACCAAATACTGAATTAGGAAAACAATAATTTTCTTTAAATATTGTTTATCAATTTATGAATATAGTCTTGAATGTACTTCAGTAAAGTTTTATAATATTTTCTAAGATGTCTTGTACTTCATTCATTAGATTTCTTCCTAGGTAGTTTATGTTTTCAATGCTACTAAAAGTAGCTTAAATATTTTAATTTTTTTTTCTTTTTTTGTTGATGTTTTGAAACATACTTCTTTAAAAGTCAAACTTTTTATTAATCTATAATGCTTATACATAAAAGTGCAAAAATAAGCGAGCAATTTTAGCTCAAAAGAACATCTTACTTTTGTTGCTTTCACCCACGTTCTTGAATCTATTCCACTGTCTTCCTTAGTTTCAGTCATTTAACCAAAACGGATTTTGAGAGGACTTGCTGTGTGTCAGTCCCTTGGTATACAGTGACAAATTAAACAGATTAAGAAAGCCTTGCTCTTGAGTTGTGTGCTATATTGAAATTCTGAATATTGCCACCAAGGCTCTTAGTGACAACTGTATGTGAAAACTAAGCTCAAGTTTTCCCACTTGGCACTTGGTATCCCCTCAGGATAGTGTGTTCTCAGCTCTGTTTTTTTGTTTTGTTTTGTTTCCACAGCTTGTCTTCAGTTGAAAATACTTCCTGACTAATCTCTAATTTTGAGAACTTACTCCCTCTATCTAATGTGTTTCTAAGCAGGGCTGAATCTGACATCACTAAAAAGGGAAAAGAGATTTTATCAGTGTTGACTGGATGGCTCACAAAAGTGGCAGAGCTGACATAAGTTTATCACTTAGTTACTTGTATATAACATGGACTCAATAAATATTTGTTGATTTTATAAAACAGGCTTACTTTTAATATTTTAATTAATGCCATAAAAGATAAGATAGACAAATGGGATCTTATCAAAACAAAAAGCTTTTGCACAGCAAAATAAACCATCAAGAGAGCGAGAAAACAACATACAGAATGGGGGAAAAAAAAAAACCCTTGCGAATTGTGTATCTGCAAAGGCATAACATTCAGGATCTACAATAAATTCAAATGAGCTGAAAGGAAAAAAACAAACAGCCCTATTTAAAAATGGGCTGAGGACATGACTAGACACTTCTCAAAGGAAGACATACAAGCAGCTAACAGACACATGAAAAAAGGCTCAACCTCTCTAATCATCAGAGAAATGCAGATCAAAAATACATTGAGATACCAGCTAACTTCAGTAAGGATGGCCATCATTAATACATCAAGAAACAACAGATGCTGGCTCAGCTGCTGTGCAAAGGGGACTTCTACACTGTTGGTGGGAGTGCAAACTAGTTCAACATCTACGGAAAATAGTGTAGCGTTTTCTAAAGAAACTAGAAATTGACCTATATGATCCTGCAATCCTCCTTCTGGAAATATACCCAGAGGAACATAAACCGTTCTACAAAAAACACACTTGCACATGCATATTTATTGCTGCACTATTCACATTAGTAAAACCATGGAACCAACCCTACTGCCCATTGAAAGTGGACTAAATAATGTGGTACATATACACAATGGAATATTATTGGCTATAAAGAAAGACAAAATCATGAACTTCACAGCAAATTGGGAGTTGGAGAAAATCATCCTTAGTGATCTATCACAGAAACAAATAACCAAATACCACATGTTGTCACTCATAAGTGGAACCTGAACATTAATCTCAATAGAACAAGGGAGGAATTGGCAGTCATGGGACATTGCTGGGGAGGAGAAGGGGGGAAATGTAACAACACAATGGGTAACTAGTTCTAAAGAACGGGAAGTGAGGACTAGTCAGAGGCCCAAACTTCACCTGCACATAGATTACTTACATACCTAATCCTTACTTGTACCCCCCATCTCTATAGTAAAATAAAGTTATTAAAAAAGAAAGCATAATTAAGAATAATTTAATTACCCTACTAATTTTTTATAATCAAAATATATACATATAATATAATTACACTTTATTGAAAGAATATTTTATCTTTTTATGCCTCTGACGTATTAAAATGTAACCTAATCAGTTAGATGGTAAAATCACACTAATTTTATTTATTCATTGTCATTATTTCTTCCTTATTCACTTAAAATTAACAAGATATTTAACTTAACTGTTGTAAATGACTGGAGTCAGTTATGTAGTCCAATCTCTAATCTCAAGTGGAAATCTAAGGCAAAGTTTCTCAAACTTGAATGGGCACAAGAATCTTCTGGAGTGTTTGTTAACTCACAGATTGTTAGGTCTCACCCACAGAAGTTTTGAGTGTCACCTGAGAATTTGCATTTCTAATGTTTCCAGATGTTGCTGGCGTTGTTGATGTAGGTAATCAAAGTGTTGATCAATAGATTGCATTTTGAGTGGTACCCTTTCTGAAGTCAGAGAAACCAGGTGTTGTCCTAAAGACCACATAATTCACAGTAGCCAAGAACTATTTTCAGTGAAACTTTACAACTACTCTATTTTTAAAATTTGCTGTCTTTTGTTTTTATTTTTAAATAATTACAATGAAAGATTTTTTTATCTACATTGAGTGGAATAATTGCCATAAATTGTAATTCACGCTTCTATATCTCTCCATGAGCTGACCAAATTTTATGAAAAAATTACTAAGGCTGAGTCAACTATTTGAGTTATAGTTTAAAAGGATAGAAGCATTTGAGGCCTTGTATAAGATGAATAAATGTCACAGAATGACTTTCAATCACAGCATGTACGTACCCACACAGGAACATTCTCTTGCACATAATCACCCTTAAACTACAAGGTAGCATTCCATCATAAATCTTATTTTAGAAACATGGAAATAAAAAAGCAATACTATTTTTCTCAGTATTGCATAGTTGATTCAAAGCTCCAAATATGTATGATAACATTGCCATCTAATGGGTAATCCACAAAGAAAATATAAAGTTCACCATTAAATAAGCTATTGCTGTTGAAATTTCTGCTATGAATCCAGAGGAAAATCTTAGGCTATCAGATCTGAGAATTGCTAAATAATAGTATGCAATTTTTTTTTCCTGACACAGAAAACAGGGACATAATAAACAAGCTAATGAATTTCTTCAAATCTTCTTACTTTTTTCAATAAACCTAATTTTTCTTATATTCCAGGAAACAAAAAGGGACAAAATTTCTATTTTATGTATGATTTCTAAAACTAAAAGTCCATTCTTAGACAAAATATTTAAATATGAATCGCATTTTGTAATAGAATAAATTTCATAGAACTTTATTTAATAAATTAAATAAAGTATCAGAAGCAAGGGAAGGAGATTTACAAAGACTGGTTTGTTATAGAAACTGCATTAAAATCAGAAGGGAGTGGCGATCGTAGCCTGGTGAAGAACATAGGACCAGGGGATAGTTGTGGTTTGACTTAAGCAAATAGATTGTAGTTTTATCATTTACAAAATAAAACTTTTAGATCAAATGATCTTTTAGGTATCTTCCTGATTTAATATTTATAATTACACACTTTTCTATGAGTTTCAGTTCCCTTTCTTATTGAAGGTAAATGTTGGTTCCATTTGAAAAACTCCTTTCAAGCAAAGTTAAACCTACAATTACATCTACTTTCTCAGGGGTTTCTTAACTACTTTCCAAGGCACTGGGTTAAAATCATTCATTTTTTTTTCTCACAAACCCATTTTATGTAATGTATTTTCCTGAAAGTATCATGAAAATGTGTTTTCCTGCAGTACTCTACCCCAGAAAGAGTCACTACAGCATTAGGAAATAAAGTTTTCTAAGTATTCATCTCTCTTGGTATAAATTTTCAGCAGCACGTATAAAGATAAAAGAAGAGTACCTAAAATTCTATTGTATTTAATTAATCTAGGATAACCTACCAAGCCTCATATGCTTTAAAAGTTTTTGGTTTTGTCTTTATCAATAAAAAAACAAAGTGCAAAACAATAGAAGTAAGACAAAAGAAAAGGAAAGAAGGAGAAAGGAAAAAATAAATTAAAAAAAATTAAACTGTAAATACCCCTGAATCACTTTGGGACAACTTGATTTGCATGTACCATATGTCAAACATACATGCCATTCAAGTTTTGCATAAATACATAAGTATTTTCCTGGAATATTTCCAGAAGTGAAATTGATAATTTGGAGACTATGCATATTTATATTTTGATTGATTCTGTTAAAATGATCTAGAGTCAAAAACCAATAAGACTGTTGCTGAAAATAGAAAATCTAGAGGCCACAATGGCTATATTGATCTTGGCAAGAGAGAGTCCATACTTTTGGGCCTAGGTGTAGTCCTCATTTCTGCTACAGTGGTCATTATATACAGTTGCCCATCATGATAATTCTAGCAAGGCCAATTATGAAGCCTGGGTAACTTCATCTGGCCAAGTCATTTTGTCTGTTTGATTACTCAGTGATTCTTCCCTGATGAATGCTTTCCAATGACTAATGCAAAACTTCACACTTCACATCTATTTCCATGTGTTTATAGACATGCATCTACCTCAGATTTCTTTGTCTCTGATCTACTAATCCTTTTGCTGTCAGGCCCTTGAGAAGATGATCATGCCACTGGCTACCTGTCAGGCATCTATAAACATTCTCAACTCAGGGCCACGTTTCTTTCCAACCTAAGTGCATGAATCCTGGTAGTCTTTGCCCATTTCAGTTCAGCCCACCTGATGGGTAACAGCAGACAATTCCTACATACACCAATAGCTTCCTGCATCTTCCTGCCGCCTTCCACCCAGGAGCACCACTCATGTCTCTACCCATCTATTATTAGCTTGCATCCACATATAAGTTGAGACATCTGTAAAACAAACTTGGGGTTTTCCTCTTTCATTTGGTGATATCTGACTCTCATAAAACAATAGTTGCAAGCCAGGAAAAGGGCAGTACTGATACAAACGAGGAGTGATACATGGTTT
This sequence comes from Carlito syrichta, assembly GCF_000164805.1. NCBI lineage: Eukaryota > Metazoa > Chordata > Mammalia > Primates > Tarsiidae > Carlito > Carlito syrichta. Next base: position 250,066 of record NW_007247758.1, on the reverse strand, counting down.
GATCTACCTGATCTTGCAGCTTACTTGTGCTGTCTAGTCCTGTCTAGGTTCAATCTTGGATGTTTCATTTAAAATGTATGAGTATTGAAAAATTTGTTATTTGGTGGGGCTAACAAAATCCAGCTTATGACTATCATTTTAGATACGTAGTTACTTAGTATCCTGGGGTCACGTGTTTAGTGTTTAGTGTCTACCAATAACTTGCAAAAAGATACTTCCTAAAAGACACACTATTCTCTGCTGAGGCTGGCATAACTTTGCTCTAGAATCTCAAAGTCCTGAATTTTGACTATTGCACAAAGCCTTGCCATAGCTCCACTTAGCATATTTTTCAGTCACCAAAACTTCTGTTACTACAGACGTTTTTAAATTGGATGACTTCATTGGCATGGTTGCTTGCACTATGACCTAGATCTTCTTAGAGAACTTTCTTGCTTCAGGTTCAACTCTAAGCTTACAGCTTATGTTTTCTAGGTAAGTGATGTTTCACCTCCTATACCAAAGAAGCTCACTTGGTACAGTGTTTCTGTCATTGCAATAAGGGCACAGCAGCTCATGCCTGTAATCCTAGAACTTTGGGAGGTGGAGGGGAGAGTATTGCCAGAACCCAAGGGTTGAAGACCAGCCTGGGCAACTTGGTGAGTTCTCATCTCTACAAATAAAAAAATTAGCCAGGTGTGGTGGTGCATGCCTGCAGTTCCAGCTACTTGGAAGGCTGAGGCAGAAGGATTACCTGAGAACCCAACAGGTCGAGGCTGAGCTGGCCATGAGCATGCCACTGCACTCCAGCCTGGATGACAGAGTGAGACTCCAACTCAAAAAAAAAAAAAAAAAAAAGGATACAAGATGCATCTATTTGTCTGTAGTGTTGGAGAGTATATACTTGAATGCTCTTGATCACCAGACGCCTTAAATCTACTGATAGGTCATTATCCTGCATCTTCACAGAGTTTATCTTTCACCCTGTAAAATGCATGTGTCTTACCAAGGTACCCAGTGAACTAGCCATCTGTTTCTCATTCTGTCTAATTAGCGTAATATCACCAATATAGTGGTTCTATAGAATGGCAAGGTGTCCCAGACCTCTTTATATACCATTATAACAGAGGTTAGGACAGGTAACATAACCCTGGAGAGAATCTATAAATGAATCATGTGTCTATCCCCTGTGACTGTGAACAGTTTGTGATCCCCTTTTATACTTGAAATAAGACAGGACTCATTCACCAAATCTTATGTAGTTGAGGCCTTATTTCACTCCTCTAGCAATGATACTGTGGCTCAGTTACTGGGATTGGGTCTACTACTTGGTTAAGTCCACAGTAGACTACAATAATATCCAAGAACTATCCACCCTATTTTTCAAGGGTCATACTAGAGAATTAATCAAAGGTATGATTGTGACCATCACTTCCTTAACATAGAGGTCTTCAATAGTCTCATTAAATTCCACCTGCCTCTGCTCTCTGGGATGTGATATTGCCTTTTGTTTTCATCTTGGATGACAGAGGACAGCTTCAGAGGTTTCTACTTGGCTTTACTTATCATGTATCATAGCTCTCATCCCACAGAATGGGGAACCTGTTAATATCTATGATCTTACTGACATTATCTATTATCCCTCGAGTCTCTAAACCCTTGAATATAAGACTGTTTCTCACTCTCTATAGTTCTTACAAAAATAATATGAAGAAGACTGAGGATGGGAAAAGCTATTTCATAATTCCCCTTGAGTATTTAAGCTTCCAGAGAGCATATTGAAGTTTACTTTTTCTCCTTTGTAATCAAATTATATTTTGGGAAAAATAGGAAGCCAAAAGGGTAGTAAATGTTTTTTGTTTTGTCTTCTTTGGGCACAACTTCAATACTAGACACCGGAGTCTGTCTAGTGACTTATTCTTGGTCATGTCACCCTGGTCCCCACTATAGCATATTAATCAGGTACGTAGTGTCTTTTGGTAGATGTTCCATTTTTGTTTATAACAAGAAAATTCTGACTTGCCTAGGTTATGCTGAGATCTGACCCTAGTTATTCAAGTGGCTCAAGAATTACACTATGAAGCATCTGCCTAAAGTTAGCTCTCTGCTAAGTCTCCAAAAAACAGAAGGTCTTCTCTCCTCAAGCAAGAGGGTACACAGCAATCTGGAAATTTAAAAAATGTATATTGATCTTCTCAAATTTCCTCATAACAGATCTCAGGATTTCTATTCTTTCCTATCAGGGTCCTGATTAAAGTCCAGATTAAAGAGTAAGATGGGAATCAGTAAACATTATTAAAAACGGCTAGATAATTAATGTTTTCAGCTACACAGACCATATGGTCTCTGTTGTAACTGTTTAGCTTCATGTAGAGTGAAATCAGTCATATAAAACAGGTCAATGAGTGGTAATGATTGTGTTCACATAAAACTTTATTTAAAAAAAAAACAGATGGCAGGCTGAATTTGACCTATAGGCTATAATTTTCTGACCCCTACCTACATAAGAGTCTTGCTAGAATGGTGAATACAAATTCCTTTGTAACTTTATAACTAAATATTGGTTTTTATTACCAATAGAAATCTGCCTTCTAATTACAGGAAACAAGAATTTCTTTATATATTGCCATAAAGGCTCTCTGTCTTCTCCATCGTGTCCTGAGTTGATAGTTGACTAACTAAAACCTTTCTTGCTTTTCCCTCAAGTTGTTTTTGGTGGATAATAAAAGTTGTTTTTGGTGGATAATAAAAGTCAATTCAGTCCCTAATTGTATAACTAATTACAAGAATTATTATTGACCTCTTAACTTTCAAGTGTTGGAGAGATTTCTTAAGGTATGCACCTTATTCCAATGCTATGAAAGCAACAAAAGTTTTAATAATCATACCAAGTAGGGATTCCATCAGCAACCAGTTATTACCATACAGATGAGAAGTGATCCAATTCCCACCAGAGTGACTGCTCACTAAGTTCTTACAAAACATTTAGATGCATGTAATTCACTCAGGAGGCGATCAATGACAGCATGAAAGGTAAGAGGTCGAGAAAGTGAGACAGAAAAGAAAAGAAGGTTAATAAAGAAAGCATTAATGTTGAGCAAGTGGTTACTGCAGCTCAATCCTGATAGGAACACTCTGAAGGACTAAAGAGAACGTCTTTCAGAATTGTTTCAGTGAAGGCAGAGACAGCTAGAATTATCTACTAACTTCCATCCCAAATTGGTGAGAGGTTTCATCTTTGCTTTAGTAGCCCCTCCCTTACTCAGCAACCTCCAGCCATCTCTGGCACCCACTGGGCACCCTCTAATAGAAAAAGAACACCCTCAGGCAGGAAGATGCAACAAGCTATTGGTGTGTGTAAAAACTGTCTGCTGATAACCTACGGGTGGGCCGAGATGATTTATGCAAAGACAAACAGAATTTATTATAGATTTCTTTAAAAGGAGTGATTTGGAGAAAACACTATGGGGAGACAACATCAGAGTTGTGACTGATCCATAGAAACACATGGAAGGAATAATAACATTTTTAAAGTTTATTTTATTACTTATTTTTATAATTACACAAAATAAGTAATGAGTCAATTAAAATGTTACTGTGGGGTGAGTAGTTATTTATATCTGCCTACATGCAGATATATCAGTGATCTAGTCAGGGTATGCATGCCTTCCATCTAAAGACCACTAGAAACACACCTGTATTTGAACAAGTTATGATTATTGCTAATTGCAGCAAAGGAAAAGGCAGACCATTGGAAACCAAGGACCATCTAAGCAAGAGGGTGTTTAAAAGGACTAATTATGAGATTTGTGCTTGTGTTCTGTAATTTTGGGAAGGGTTTATCTCTGTACAGGAGACTATCAGGAAGTATAAATAATACTATGACTATCTTAATAAATCTTACTTAGGAGGGTGGTAGTCCAGGTAAAGGTTAAAACTGTAACTGGTAAAGAAGTCACTCATGTTAGCTGAGGGAGGAGAATATTTGAAATTTTTTTGTTAGGGACTGTGCTTATGTGTTGTCTGTGTTCAGATATGATTATGGAGTGATTTTGTCTTGATCCATCAGGTTGCAGAATGGTCTTATCTGGTGTTGATATTAAGTGACATTATGTAATATTGTTTATGTTTAATAGAACACCAAGGCCTATCTCTGAGGATTAGTCCAGCTCAACACCAAAACCCAGTTGATAAGAGACCGGAGGCCAGATCTTAACTATCAGGGAAAACTGTCTCTTTCTCAAAGGCACAAATGTGATGGACAGATCAAAAAACAACTCATTCAGAATCCATCTCATTTTATGGAATCATACACATTTTATGATACAAAAGTCATTTACAAATGAGTAAGTTTAAATTATTTGGTTGAGAGTTCATAACAAAGATGTTTGTGTTTGCATTCCTAAATAATTTCAGTTTACAATAAGATTATTTCTCATATTTAGAAAAATTCACAGATTTAAATCCATGTAAGATTATGATATTTGCTTAATAAATTCTGTAATCATTTACATGGTATGTTATAGGTTTATATTAGTCAAAAGTTTTCTAGTATAAGTCATTTTAAAAAATATTTACTACTACCTTTATATCCTTTTATTTGTTTATAAATTTGTTTCCAAATTTCATTTAAAACTTATTTTTCTATAATTTTTAAAGATTTGACCATTCTGGGTATATTTTCTTTCCTGTTGAAGATGGAAAGAAATGTCTATGTATGTTCTATAAAGCATCTTTACTTTGGCATGTACAAATCACATATTAAAGTGACAAGATGACAAAAATCCTGATGCATTTATACGTGCACTACCTCTATATCACAGGAAAACATAAAGACCTTTGCTTTACATGAAGATCTGAGATTAGAGTATCCTTAAAATACTTCTAGATGTACTATTCTGTAATTCTAACTAGAACAAGGATAATATCCTGTGGAATAGTATATGTAAAGAGGGACTATATCTCACAGACTCTGCTTCCTATTTGTATGCACAAGCCATCACCTATCTCACAGTAGGAAATTCTGCAGCTGCAGGACAAATACAAGAGTACACGTTTAATTCCAAATATTCTAGCAAGAAGTTAACAGAAAACCCTTCTCTTTATGTTCCTGAGAAATAGAGAAAACATGTGTCACAATATTTATGAACCTCACAGTCAAGATAAAATATTTAGTAATTTTTGTTCTAGAAATTGCTATAATTACAATTTTCATCTTTTTGCTGCATTTTATGTCTATATCAGAATAACATCATCATCACCTTTTAAAAGTGTCTGGTGAAATTATCTTTAATACAATTTTATTTCTTATACTACCACTATCAAACTTGTGCTGTTTCTCTTATTTAAGTTTCAATCCATGGTTCATGAGATTTCTTTATTTTAAGGATTCTTCTATAACTCCCAAATCTACAGAGAACATTAAATGAGAACAAACATTCCCTGACACCAACAATATTAATTCCAAAATATCATAGTTACTTTGTTTCAAGTTTCAATCATAATTTAAAATTCTCAAATGTTCATATTGCTAACAATGAAGGGCAGAATAGCTGCTTTCAAAATATCTTTATCTGCTTCTGAGAAAATTAGTTTTCTTTTAGTCAATACAAGAGATTTATAAGGTCCTTTTGTTTAAATAAGATTTCTATCAATATAAAAATGAAAAAAAATCACTATTATTCTATTTTAATTTAATAATAGTTTTACAATGCTTAAAATAAAATTAATTATCTATATCTTCCACTCATTAATCTATGGTAAATTTCTATTGTAATTTTATCACATCTTCCTCATTTCTCATAATTTTTATTTCAATGAAATATTTTCCATCATACTTTCATTCATTTCCACACTCAAGCAATGTATATATTGTATATATTATCTACATTTATTAATAAATACAAGTATTTCATATATTTATTTTGCTAATGTGTATTTTCTGAAAGAAAATTATAGCATCTGTACCTGCTAGCTATTGCACTAGCAAGAAAACCATCTCAAAACTTAATACATTTACAAGTTGACTGGGCAGCTTTTCCTGTCTTGCCTGGGTTCACACATGTATCTTTGGTCAGATAGGAGCTGGTACGCAGTGTTGCTAGACTTGGCTCAGCTTTCTGATATGTTTGAAAGCAGATTGATTGATATTCTGGAAAATGGTTTCATCAAAATGGTTGTGATGACTTGTCTCTCTATCAAATGGTCTCTCATTATCAAGCAGGCTATCCTAGACTTCTCATGGAGGTGCCAGGGTCCTGAGAGAGAGAGAGAGAATAGACGCACAAGGGGTCTTAAGGCCTAAGTTTGAAACACATGTCATTTTCACTGTACCTATTTGCAAAGGCAGCCAAAACAATTCACAAAGGTAGCAAAGATTCAAGAGGTGAGAAGTAGATACCACTTCTTGAAATGAGAAACTATAAGGTCACACTATTTTTTTTTTAAATTGCATTAGAAAATGGAGCCATTTTGCAATTAATCTACCCTATTTCCAGTAATGTGTGTACAAATTATTCTATTTTGCTCCTCATTGTTTGCCAGTACATAGGAGACTGCCTAGAACACGAGAAATTCTATTATTTGTTACATAAATAAATGTAAAATTCCACCACACTAGGAGGACTACCACTTATATAAAAAAAATTGACTGTCTTGCCAAATATGTATTCCAATAGGCTTCCAGCATGCTTTTCAAGAATGCTGAGGTTTGTAAGCTAAACACTTTATTTCACAGGCACTTTTTGTTTTCCTGAGGGAGGCTTGGTTTTGTGAAACAAAAATCTTAGACAGACTTGAGAGAAGAAAATGAAGAATGTGAGGCAGCGACACTGATGATTTCCCCCCCCCCGGGGCATATCAGAAACTTTCTAGTGTATGGTTCTTAGGATCATATTGAAGTAAGAGCAGTAAGTTTCTGTAGTTTAAACTCTGATTTTTGTTCTCTTCTTTCTTTTCAAACAAAAATTAAAAAACAAATTTTAAGTGCCTGTACCAATAATTCACTTTTATCTGTTACATGTTTAAAGCTGTTAACATTACATTTTAGATTTGTTCTATTTGTTCCAAAATGAATCACCAAGAGTGAGTAGCAGTTAATAAGCACTGAGAGGTTCTATATCACATCTGAGATAAAAGCTTCAAGAAGACAAAATGTCAATTAGTGAGTCATGTCAGTTCTAAGACTTTTTCTGAACACTTCAAAAGATAGTCGCCCAACAACCCCTATATATTTCATGACTTGTAAAAATACTAATAGCTGTAGGGTCTCTTAAATTTGAATTGCCTATGAAAATCCTAATTTTTCATCAGAATATGTTTTTCATGTGACTATATTAATTGAGATTCCCTAACTCAAATTTACTGAGCTCTAGAGTTGGCCATTTACCCAGTGTTAGATCCATAGAGCGTGCTAAGTTTTATTTGTAATTTGATGCAATATTTTTTTCAAGAAGGAGGTATCAGTGCTAATTCCACCGAAAAATAAAAAGTAGAATAAATAAATATCTATGGGAATGAACAATACATTATGAGAGGTGTGGTTACTGAGCATCTTGGAAAATTTGCTTAGAAAGCAAAAGTTTACTTTTCTAAATTATGTATTTTTTAATCTACTATTTTTCCAACTGCCAAACTGAAAAAAGTTTATTTGGATATTCATTGCTAGAATTTAAAAATATGATTTTTTAAATAGACATCTTACAATTTAGTTCTTTTCTCCCTGTAACAGCAATTTTATTTTAAAAAATCAAATTTTATTTTAAATCAATATTGCATTTAAATATTGATACTTTTATATCCAAATGCCAGTTAAGCCAAAAGATTACTGTAATATTTCTCTATTTTTTGTGTTTTTTTATGAATAAAAATACATACAGGTATCTATAAACATCAATTCATTTCCATTTTAGAATACTCAAAACTACAGAAAACTTGTGAAGTAAGAGCAAAATAATGACCATTGTTATACATTTAAGGCAGACTATATTCCTCACCTCTCTAAAGAGTAAAACTGAAAAATAAACTTCTAAAACAAATTCTTCTTCACCAACCTAAAGGGAGATGTAAGTCAAAGCTTACGAAGTCTATCATCTAGGTTAGAGCTCCTCTCAGTGGCTTTATTTAGAAATTCACATGGCATATATGTAGAGTACTCCTAAATTTATAGTTCCACAAACATTTAACTATACAAATAAAGTACAAAAAATATTTACTTCAATACTCTGAAAGATATTAAAGTGCAACTACTTAGCTTTTTTTTGTATACCTGTAAAATCTTGAAACCAGACTACTTAGTATAATGTAAAGTATACTAGGTTTATTATAACAAGTCAATGATCATAGTCTTTTCGCATCAGAGACATAGAAACAGAGCTTTTTATTGTTTTTTTGTGTTTTTTTTGAGTTGGAGTCTCACTCTGTCACGCAGACTGGAGTGCAGTGGCACGCTCACCCACCATAGCCTCGAATTGCTGGACTCAGGCAATGCTTCTGCCTCAATCTTCCAAATAGCTGAAACCACAGGAGTACGCCACGATGCCCAGCTAATTTTTTGATTTATCGTAGAGACTAGAGATAACTGTGATTTAGAGAATAGAGTTAGCCTATAAAAGGTAATGAAAATATAAATACATTATAACTAGTTTTTCTTGCTTGTGTTTTCATGAAAAATAACATTGGGGATGCTGACATGTATATATAATTTATAACAACTTTTTCCTCTTATTAGATTAATCAATAAGAAACTAAATTTATCATGTATTAGCCATTCTAAAACACACTAGATGACAATGCCAATTTAATGCATAGAAAGACATTGAGTTTATGTTTTGAATATGCAAGTACTGTGTTTGAGTCAAAGGTTTTATGGTATTTGATCTGTCAGTTAGAAGGAAGGTGAAACAGAAATAAATAAAATAAAAGATGATACTAATAAATAAGATTTAAAATGTTCTCTTTGGTAGTAGTCATCTTGTGTTTATATGGGTAGGGGAGTGTCTGCCCAGCCTCCTTTCTTCTCTTGGGAATAGCTCTCCACATCTTAGGGGTAATTATTTGAACCCCAGCTTCCAAATGTATTTCAAGTGCACCAGGCATCGTCCTGAATTCCTGGCCCCAGTGAATAGAGACCATCTGTCCTAGCATGAAAGCAAGCCTCCAAATTATTTCCAATGATTCTCACCTTGTGGTTTCCATACCCTACCTCGTTATACTAGAGCCGGTCTTTATTACCAAGAACATGTCGACGTGATTACATGTCATAGCAAGATTAGATTATAGAAGATATTGTGACTCCCATCTTGCTCCTTATGATCTTCTCTCCTATTTTCTCTCCTATTTTTCAATTTAAAAAAATGATTGCTAAAAAATTCTAATGATAATTTGAGCTCTCAGCAAGTCATAATATATATATATATTTTTTACTAGCTTTGTTGCTGGCAGAGGGTCTTTCTCTGGTATTGCTGTCTGCTGAATGATCAGGGTGGTGGTTGCATGTTTGAGTGCCTGTGTCAATCTCCTAAAATAGAAAAACAATAAAGTTTGCTGCATCTACTGACTCTTTTCTATTTTAATTTTAAAGATGTGGGGTACAATTCTATTGACTCTTTTTTAATGAAAGAGTTCTTGGTAGCATGTAATGTTGTCTAACAACATTTTACTCACAGTGGAGTTTCTTTCAAAGTTGGAGTCAATCCTTTCAAATCCTCCTGGTGCTTTATCAACTATGTGTATGTAATATTCTAAATCTTTTACTGTTATTTGCAATGTTCACAGTAGATTTCATCTACAGAAATCACTTTTCTTTATTCATCCAATATGAAGTCTCTTTTCATCTGCTCAAGTTGTATCATGAGATTGTAGCAATTGTCACATCTTCAGACTCCTCTTTAAAAAATTATTTTAGATTCAAGGGATATATGTGCAGACTTTTTACATGTATACACTGTGTGATGGTGAGATTTGGGCTTCTATTGAAACTGTCATCCAAATAATGAGCTTAATACCTGATGGGTAGTTTTTCAAACCTTATTCCCCACCCTCTTTCCCTGTTTTAGAAACCCTCAAATTCTGTATTCTCATCTTTATGTCCATATGTGTACCCAGCATTTAGCTTCGTCTTGTTAGTAAGAACATATGGTATTTTGTTGTCTGTTTTTGCATTAATTTGCTTAGAATAATGGCCTCCAGCTGCATTCACATTGCTTCAAAGGACAGAATTTTGTTCTTTCTTCTGGTTGCATAGTATTTTATGATGTATATGTTCCTTCTGTCTCTCCAATCCCTTATTGATGGGTACTAGGTTGGTTTATGTTTTTGCTATCGTGGATAGTGCTATGATAAACATACAAGTGCATACATACAAGTATCCTTTTGGTAGAACAATTTATGCTTCATTAAGTATATACCCAGTAGTGGGATTCCTGGGTCAAAGGATAGATCTATTTCCAGTTCTTTGAAAAATCTTCAAACTGCTTTCCAAAGTGACTGAATTAGTTTACACTCCCACCCACAGTGTACAAGCATTCTTTTTTCTCTGTAGTCTCACCAACATCTGTTGCTTTTTTACTTGTTAATAATAGCCATTCGGACTGGTGTGAGATGGTATCTCACTTAGTTTTGATTTACATTTCTCTGATATGTTGAGCACTTTTCATGTTTGTCAGTTTCTTGATTTTTTTTTTTTTTTTTGGATAAGTGACTGTTCATAGTGTTTGCACAACTTTTTTTTTTTTTAGTAGGAATCTCCCAGGCTGTAGTGCTGTGGCATACCTATGGCCCCCGCAGTCTCAACCTGCTGGGCTCAGGTGATCCATCCACCTCAGCCTTCCAAGCACCTGGAACTACAGATGTGAGCCACCACTCCCAGCTAATTTTTTGATTTATTGTAGAGATGAGGTCTTACCAAGTTGCTCAGGTTGGTCTTGAACTCTTGAGCTCAGGCAATCATCTCACCTCTGCCTCCCAAAGTGCCGAGAGTACAAGTGTCAGCCACTGCATCTGACTTGTGCTCAATTTTTAGTAAGGTTTTTTTTTTTTTTTTTTTAACTTGTCAATTCATTTAAGTTCTTTATAGAGTCTGGATATCAGTCTTTGAGAGGAGAAGGGGCCCAGCTTCATTCTTCTGCATATGGTTAGACTGTTCATTGAATAGATTGTTCTTTCCCCAACGTTCATATTTGTTGATGTTTTGGAAGATCAATTGACCGTAGTTATGTGGTTTTATTTCTTGTTTCTGTTCCTTTTATCGATGTGTCTATTTTTGTGCCAGTATCATGCTGTTTTCGTTACTGTAGCCTTGTAGTAAAGTCTGAAGTGCAATTATGTGATATCTCCAGCTTTATTCTTTTTGCTTCTAATTGATTTTCCTATCATGTTCTCTTTTGCTTCCATATACATTTAAGAATTGTTTTCTCTGCTTCTGTGAAAGATGGCACTGGTAGTTTGATAGGGATTGTAATGAATCTGCTTTGGGCAGTGTGGACACTTAATGATATTGATTCTTATTATCCACCAACATGGAACTGTTTTTCCATTTGTTCGTGTCTTCTTTGATTTCTTTCAGTAGTGTTTTTTCCAGATGTGTAGGCTCACACCTGTAATCCCAGCACTTTGGGAGGTCAAGCCAAGAGGATTGCTTCAGTCTAGAAGTTTGAGATCCCTGTTTCCTCTTTATCTTCCTCTTCCTCTCTCATCACTTGCTCAAAAAATAAGTCAACACATTGTGAGCTGCCCTATGACAAAGCCACATGATGGAAAACAAGAGTTTTCAGTGCCATTTCTGGATGCCACCTCCATAGTATCAGACTAAGGCATACTCTCACTTTCACTGCTTGCTAAAATCAAACCTGCTGAAATCCTACGCATTTTTCCATGCTCAGATCAAATGTTACCTTCATAATGAAGCCTACTTGTCTTTGTGGACATATATGCCCTAAAAATCTCTCTATTCTTTTTGATATAATAATTGCTACAATGGATGCTTTGACTTGTGGCAGAATTGAGTTAGCATTTAATCTTTCTCTTATTATTCACACCCCTTCCAGATACAAAATAGAACCTAGAAAAGCAAGGGAGGTATTAAGAGGAACTACTATTAAATTGCTTTCACACTATATTTTTATTTCACCTTTTCTCTCCATGTATGCTAACAAATATAAGTATATTTCAATGCATACATGTACTACTATAATTATTTTGACAAAATCAGCTAACTAGCTATTTACCTAAAACTAAGATGAAGTTTTCTTTCACACTGTTATTTTTAGGCACTAGATATTTGCTACCAGTCTGAGTGAAAATTCCTTCATATCTGCACCATAGAAATCATACTGGTTAAAATCTTTCACTTTTTCCAGCCTCAGATTAAGGGCCACCTAGGCTGTGAAATCTTCCTGCATCCAGAAAAATGGAATATATTGATATCTTTCAAGTGAACCTTTTTGTCTTGTGTTTCAAAAAATTTTGTAAATGTATGTCTTCCCTATTGCATATTATGGTCCTTGAAGTCAAGAATAAGCATTGTGTCCTTTGCAACAGAGCTACTCAAAATGTGCTGTTCAAACTGATGTTAGTTTTTGAAGGATTATTTCTGGTCCATGATAGGATTGGTATAAAAATTGAACATAATCATTTAAAATTCGTATAACAATTTGGATTATCTGGGATAGCCAAGCATGCTATCAAAAGGCTTATCTGTCTGAACAGAGTGCAGAACAGTTTGAGTGTTCTAACTTGTGCAATGAGTGTCCCAGGAATGTACAGTTTGGCAATGCTACTACTTAAGGTTAATTTCTGAACTGTAACTCAAAACTAAAAAAAATTTTAAACATAAGTGTTCATTTTTTAACATGCTATTTTTAAATCATTTTCATAACATGCTATTTTTACAGTCATTTTCATTCTTATTAAAGCCTATCTTAAAATTTATTTCTTAGCAATTACCATGCAAATTAAGAAAGTAGAGATCGTATTATTTTTGTTTAATTTATACATGGTAAAAGAAGCTTAAACAAACTTTTAAAACCCCACACGTTTATTGAAATCAACAATAAGAGTACTAGTACACCAAATGATGAGAATGGAAGTGTTTTACAGGGCATGAAGACCAAAAGGAAGATTAAAACTATTTTAACTCAAAAAGATGATTATGAATTGAATTAAGTTTTGTAACCATGTTTAATGTTACAGTGATAAATAATGGTATGTTGTTTTAGCAATATACTCCCTAATGAAGCAATGAAACCATCATACCTTAAGTCAGATGTACATATAAAGCATAAAGAAGTAAAACAAAAATCAAATGCTTGTGGAAGAAACAATAGTGCTTTGAGGACTTTTTACAGACAATCATTTTAGGTATCTGAGGCTTAAAATTCTGTATGCAATTTCTGAAACATTATTGGAAAACAAACAATTAAAAGACCAAAATTTAAGACTGACAAAAGCAAGTGTTGATGAAGATATAGAATAATTTAGATATTAATAATTTAGATATCTGAATGTAAAATACTGTAACCACTTTAGAATACAGTTTAATAGTTTCTTTGAAATTTAAATATATGTTTACCAAGTAACCAGCCACTACACTCCCAGAGAAATAAAAGTATATTCTTACGAAAAAGCTTATACTTATATGTTCATGTTAGTTTTGTTTACAATAACCAAAACTTAATTCAGATTGCCACCATCAGATGAAAGAATAAACTATAAACTATAGTATAACTGTAAAATGAGATCCTCACCCTCAATAAAAAGAAATGAACTATTAATGCATAAAACATAGAAAAATCTCAAAACCAGTTTTCTAATTTTAAAAAAGTCAGACATGAAAGAATGCTATATGAGTCCATTAACAAAAGTCAAACTAAATTATCAACATAAAGTCATTAAGTTTGATACAGAGATAATTTTTAAAATCTCTGTCATCTTAGAAAACCTGGATATAGTCTTTTACTAATAAAAGGTTATCATCAAGAGATCTTTAAAAACCTTTTTTTGTTGTTGTTTAAATATACAGAGATCTTAAATAAATAGCTAGTCCAAATCTAGGGCAGAAAATGTAAAAGAAAAAATTATACTTTGTCTTTCCAAATCATGAGAAAGCTGTCAGCTGTAAAAAATGGCTAGCCTCTTTTGAAGTAAAGTCAGATGCTAAATTAGAGAGACTACCAGTATTAAAAAATTACTTGAGCTTTAACAATAACACTTGTAATAGGTTGCTATCCATAAAATATGTTTAAATCTATAAGCTCATATTTCTTACCAAAAAATCAAAATGATTAGCATTAGAGGAAAATAAATCTATCCATCAACTTGAAAACTGAGGAATAATGGGAAATAATTGAGTATTTTGCCTGTCTTATCTTTATTAATTGTATTAGCAGGTAATCAAATATGTGTCTCTCTATTTAAAAAATTTAAATGTTAAATTTAATTATTTAATTAATTGTAATAATATTTCATAACTCATTCACAATGAATTAATAACTCTGGACATTAAGCCTCAATATTACAAATGTGTTTGATGTTAACATTATAGATAGCAAGGTAATCGGACATGTTATGCCTCCTATGGTCTTGCCCAACATGCCTTTTAGTCTTGACAAAAGGGTATCATCTGAGTCTGATTAAATCTCTGGATCCAGTAGCCAATTTTCAGAAAATACAAATAATAGAGAATCATAAGGGAATGTATTGTGAGTGTGTAGCCAGCAAAATCCAGATGGCAAAGAACTTTCTAGGCCACAAACCAAGGACCTTCAAGAGATAATATAAGCAAATAGATGAGGAATATGTAAAAGAAGACTTTTAAAAGATCAGTTTTTAAAAAATCGACATCATTAAGTTACGTTGTCTAGTGATGCACATTTGTGTAATAAAACAATTTTAAAGCAAAAATATTATAATAAAAAGATATTAGTTGATTTGGAAAAGAAGAGGGATTCATTTTCAAACAGCGTTTACAAGTGTTTCTGAGGTTGTTGGCAAGTGTTTTCCTTTATGAGGTGATAGTTATCTGCCTTATAATTCTTTAAACTATACATTTATTTGTGAAATTTTTTTTCTTTTTTTTATAATAAGATTTTTGCAAAGAGAGAAGATTAAGAAGATTCATACTCAAGAGAGTCATCTCTTTCATCAAACGCTGCTTTAAAATTAAACTGTAATGTTAAAAATTAAATGATTGAACTGGCTACTAATGAAGGACTGAAAATGAATTTTGAAAATGTATCATTTGTTTCATTTTAAAGAAAAATGAAATCCAACATTCTGAGGTTGATGAAATTGTGTTAAAAACCCTTCAAGTCCTTGCAATATACTTCTGTAAGACTGGTTTCTCTACCCTTTCATTAAAATAAAATGAAAAACCTGTTTATTTATGTATGTTTGCAACACAAGTAACACTGCCATTAATCTAATTTAGATCAGACAAACTAACAGCAACAAAAATATCTCATTTGATAAGTGAAAAACTTTAAATATTGACATAAACAGTCTTCTATATTAGTATTTAATTTGAGCAATTGCTTTATCACTTGTTTTATTTAGTTATATTTGTGGAACAATAAAACTTACAATGTAACATTATGTTAATCATCTATACACAGACTTTCAGCACACAGTAGGTAGAATTTTATAACTCTTTTATTTTGCTATATAATAGGTTTTTGTTTACTGTACTGAAGCTTTACATCTGTTGTATCTAAAAATAAACGTTAGACTTGCATTTCTTATTATTTGGCTTTTAAACTTTATTTTTCTAGTAATCCATTTTTATTGTATTTTCAATAAGTTATAAATTAAAAAGCCTAAGTCCTTTACCACAGATAATTTGAGAAATATTGCTTTCACATTTATTTAGTAATGAATATGTATTAAGTTGAATTTTTAAATTTAACTCATAGTATTTCACTACTTGATATTTGCTTCTAAAAGCTTAAAGTTTTCTTATGACACATTTTAACTTTTACTATGCAACAATACTTTAGTAGTATTCTTAACTAACTTAATTCAGTGGAATTTAGTCCAGTTTACTAAATTCCTACCATATGAAACACTGAGTTAGGTGTTGAGGGGATGAGGGTGTCACTAATAAATTGTCCCAGGCTTTAAGCAGTTTAGAGTTCAATTAATTTGGACTCTAATTAATTTGTATATATATATATACAAATTACTATCATATAAATTCAAATAGAATGTATGACAAGCAGCCGGGCTTGGTGGCTCAGCTTGTAATCCTGTGCCTTTGGGAGGCTGAGGTGAGTGGATTGCCTGAGCCTGCGGGTTCGAGATCCACCTGGGCAACTTGGCGAGACCTCATCTCTACAATAAATCAAAAAATCAGCCGGGCGTGGTAGCACGTTCCTGTAATTCCTGCTACTCGGAAGGCTGAGGCAGAAGGATCGCTGGAGCCCAGCGGGTCGAGGCTGTGGTGGCCGGGAGCGGCCACTGCACTCCAGTGTGGGTACAGAGTGAGATTCCAACTCAAAAAAAAGAGAGAATGTGTGATAAGCATTTTACTACGTAGAGAAAAACAAAATATATATATTTTAAGAGATCAGGGGATAAAACTAAGATAATTATGAAAAACATTAGTAGGGAGAAAGGTAGTGAAAAGAGCATAAACAAAATCATTCAATGAAATTAATTATTCTGTACTTTCACATATAATGAAATATTTAAATTAATGAAAACATTAACTTAATAGAAAATAACATTTAAAATATTCTTTATAGAGGACTATAGATTATTAGACAAAATAATTTTTTTTCTTTCAAAAACTAATTGTATTGTTACACAGTTTCTTGTCATAGGCTACATGTTAGAAAACGGGGGAGGGGGCATGAAATGGGAAGATGAGATAAAAAATAAAAATATAAATTAACAAAAAGACTTTGTAAAAAGATAAGTACAGTATGGTGGTAAATTCTGTGATACAAAAAATTATGAAGTTTAAGAGAGTAAAGATAAAAAATTCTGTCTTCAAGCTATGATTTGGGGCTTGAAGTATGAGTAAAATAAAACTAAACAAAGCAGGGAATAAGAATATTATAGGTTGGGGGAGAACATTCATTTATTCAATCATAAATTTACCATTCATTGAATTTCTACTTTTAGATTTTTCAATACTTGTAATTTTACTTATAAACAGAAACACGGTACCTAACCTTTTGTGCCTGACTTCCATTACTTAATATTATGTGTTTAATAGTCATCTATGTTATGGCATACAGCTACAGTTGGTTTCCACTGATGGATGCTATGCTTTTGTATGAATATACCATACTGTAATTTTCCATTCTCCTTTGGTGCTATCACTGATACTGCAAAAAACATTCTTGTAATGTCTTTTGCCATGTATGTGCATGAGTTCATGCTGGGTATGAATATGGGAGTGTATTTCCTGGACCAAAAGTTGTGTATGGTTCCAAGTGTAACTCTGTCTGATAATATCAAACTGTTTTCCAAATTCATATTAATTTATACTCTCACCAACTCATAAGAGTTGTCATTACTCTTTTTTTCACACCTTGTTGATATTTAGTTCATTCATTCTGCTTAATTTAACCCATTTTGACATGTGAATAATAGGATGTCATTGTAGTTTTATCTTCATTTCACTAATTATTAATAATATGTTTTGGAAGTGCTTATATGATTATTAGCTTATTTCGATTCCTTCTTTAGGAAAGTGAATATTCAACTAATGCCATTCTCAGAAAGAGAAAAGTCTAGTGAAACATTGATTTGAAGTTGTGAGACAAATAATGAGCTTTATTTGAAAAGTCTCCATTTGAATTACTAGTGAACCATACAAGTGAAGATGTCTAGCAAAGTGCTGAAATATGGATGAGTGTTTGGAAGAAAAGTTCAAAATGACTCCTAAATCTCCATCTTTGCAAAGATGATGAGAGAAATGTCAAAAATACAAGTTAGAACAGAAATATTATTTTGAATAAATATAATAACAATGGAAGAAACCATAGACATTTTGTGATAGAAATCTTATTAATGGAGTTAATGTTAAGTGACCTCTGTCTTATCAGAGAAGAAATTAGTGTGGACTCAGCTAGTACTGAACTATTTCCAGCGTTCTAAAAACCTGTGCAAACAAAATCCTCTTTCTGTTGCTATTTTTGTCAGCGGAAACTTAATTTCTGCTAGGTTCTTTCTCTGAAATCTTGCAATTCTGAGTCTCTTTCAGTTGCTATAAATCTAATCCCTCCTGAGGCAGAGCCTCTCAACTCAGCTGCTTATATTTGCCACTTTCTAGATCTTTGTCAAGGGCTCCATGACCTCTAAGGTCCCTGGAGTGCCAAACTTCTATGAGCTATTAAATAAATTCATCTGGTGAAATAATTCTTTCCAACACAGATTTTGTGGACTCACCCTGCCTTCCAATCATTTTCCTCATAGATTCTATGTAGCAAAACTCTTGCCAAGTCTCTGATGCTTTCATCAATGTATCTTGCAAAATGCTTTTGTAAAAATGAACAGTATTAAATTCAAGTATAGAAATATCTCTATATTAGTGGCATAATCTTATTCTGTAGAACAGGAGATTATGAAACAATCTCTCAATAAAAAAATACATAACATGGGAGTAGTTCTCTCTAAATTCTGAATGACTCCTCAAATTTGGACTATAGCAAAAATGTCTATATTTCTAGTCTAGCTGGAGAGTTTCTTCTTTCTTCTTTTTTTATTTCTTCTCCAAACAATGTTATCATGTATAACTGAGTTCTAAAAATGATTACTATAAATAAATGTATATAAAATATGGAAAAGTATGTAGGCTTATAAAATAAGGCAAAATGAGCACATAAACAAAATTAATGTTACAAAGGTAAAGTTACAAGTCAATGTTTTATTTGATATATTAGATACCATTTTAACATACCAAAAATATTGGTTATATAATAAAATACACAACATAATTTTATTTTTATTATATATATATATTTTTAAATTTTAGATTCAGTGGTACACATGCATATTTGTTACATGGGCATATTGTGTAGTGGTGGGGATTGGGTCTCAGGTGGCCCTTCCCCAGATAGTGAACATTGGGCCCTGTAGGTAGTTTCTGAACCTTAATCCCCTTCTTGCTACCCCCCTTTACTGGTATATTCAGTGCCTGTTATTTCCATCTTTGTGACCATTTAGCTCCTGCATATGAGTGAGAACATGCAGTGCTGATTTTCTGTTTCTGAGTCAGTTTACACAGGATGATGATCTCCATCTCCATCCTAGTTGCTGCAAAGAACGTGATTTCATTCTTTTTATGACTGTGTGGTATTGAACAGTGTATATGCACCACATTTTCATTAATCACTGGTGGGTTGATGAGCATTTATGCTGATTTCACATCTTTGCCATTGTAAATTGTGCTCCAATGAACATTCAGGTACAGGTGTCTTTTTTATATAATGACCTCTGTTCCTCGGGGCAGATACCTAGTAGAAGGATTCTTGGGTCAAATAGTAGATCCACGTTTAGTTCTCTGAGTAATCTCCATACCACTTTCTGTAGACATTGTACTAATTCACACTCCCACCAACATTGTAAAAGTGTTCCCTTTTCTCCGCATCTGCACCAACACATCTATTGGTTTTTTTTTTAAATTTATTTTTTAAGAATAGCCATTTCAATTTTTGTAAGTTGGTATTTCATTGTGATTTGAATTTGCATTTCCCTGATGATAAGTGATGATGAGTATTTTTGTATATGTTTGTTGGATATTTGTATGTCTTCTTTTGAGATCTCTATTCATGTTGCTTGCCTACTTTTTAATGGAGTTATTTGCTTTTTTCTTGCTGATTTGTTTGAGTTCTTTGTAGATTCTGAATATCAGTCCTTTGTCAGATGTATAGTTTGGAAATATTTTTGCCCATTCTATAGGTTGGCTGTTTTCTCTGATTATTATTTCCTTTGCTGTGCAGAAGCTTTTTGTTTTAATTAAGTCAACTTATTTTTGTTTTAGTTGCATTTGCTTTCAGGGTTTTACCATAAATTCTTTGCTTAGACTGATTTCAAAGAGCTTTTCCTAGGTTTTCTTCTAGGATTTTTATGGTTTTAGATCAGACATTTAAGATTTCAATACATCTTGAGTTAATTTTTGCATATGGGGAGAGATAGGCATCAAGATTCATGGTTCTGCATGTAACTATCTAATTTTCCCTGCACCATTTGTTGAATAGGGTGTCCTTTCCCCAGTGTATGTTTTGGTGTGCTTTGCCAAAGATTGGGTTGGTTGTAGGTATTTGGGTTTATTTCTGGATTCTCTATACTGTATCTGTTCTTGCACCAGTGCCATGCAGCGTTGATTACTATAGCCTAGTAGTATAATTTGAAGTCAGGTAAAGTGATGCCTCCAACTGTGTTCTTTTAACTTAGGGTTGCTATGACTATTCTGGTTCTTTTTTGTTTTCATATGAATTTTAGGACTTTTTTTTCTGTGAAAAATGATAGGGATTGCATTAAACCTATAGATTACTTACGGTAATATGGTTATTTTACTAATGTTGATTCTTTCAATCATGAGCATAAGATGTTTCTCTGTTTGTTTGTGTCCTCTGCAATTTATTTAATCTGTTCTCCTTGTAGAACTCTTTCACCTCCTTGGTTAAATATATTCCTAGATATTTTAGCTTTTGGCTGCTATTGCAAATGGAAAAAAGTTCTTGATGAGATTCTCAACTTGATCACTATTGTGTATAGTATTGTTACTGATTTGTATTGATTTTGTATCTTGAAGCTACCAAATTCACGATCATGTCCAGGAATCCTCTGTAGGTGTCTTCAGGATTCTCTAGGGATAAGATCATATCATTGGCATATAAAGGTAGTGTGATTACTTCTTTTCCAATTTAGATAAGCTTTATTTCTTTTTTTTGCCTGGTTGCTCTGGCCAGGACTTCCAGTATGATGTTGTATAGTGGTGGTGAAAGTGGACATCCTTGCCTTGTTCCAGATCTGAGGAGGAATGTATTCAACTTTTCTCCATTCAGGATGGCATTGGCTGTGGGTTGAGGCAAGGTAGCTAGCTCAGGTTAGACATAGGTAGATAAATGTCCAATAGTAGGTTTTAGGAAGTGTTCAGAAATTTGTTTGAATTATATTTTACTGTTGGCCAAACTGGCAGCCTACCCCACTCCCTTGGAAAATCAAAAGAAAACTCCATAGATGCAAGACTAGGACAGCCCAACCTTTCAATTCTTGATTTAGCATAATAATCACTAAGAAACTTTCAGGTTCCCTGTCAAAGGTAGAAGTTCAAAGACCACCCCTTAACTGACCAAAGCCACAGAAATGATAATAAGACCACCTTTTAGTTAAGGAACTTTTGTACTGGAAACGTCTGCCAGATCTCCTACAAAAGACAATGTGATCAGCAAAAGATCACTCCCCCTTATCTCCTCCTATCAGGAACCCAGAGATGTCAGTCTGTAGAGTGGTGGTCTCTAGGCTCCATCTTCCTTAACATATAAATCACTGTGAAGGTATATCAGGTTTATTATAGAGAGCAAACACATGGTTTCCTTCTCCTGTGCCAGCTTTGGCATGTCGCTCTCTTTTATCTATTCTTTTTCTAATAAACTTTCTATGAAAACTTTGCTGGCCGCTCTAAAATTCATTTTAGAAATGAACCAAAAAATCCACAGGTTTTGTGTTGCACCCCACCAGGCATCAGGTTTGCTGTATATAGCCTTTATTATTTTGAGGAATGTTCCTTCTATGTCTATTTTGCTGAGAATTTTTATCATGAAAGGATGCTGGATTTTATCAAATGATTCTTCTGCGTCTATTAAAATGATAATATGATTTTTATTTTAAATTCTGTGTATTTAGTGGATCACATTTATTGACTTGCATATGTTGAACCACCCTAGCATCCCTGGCATAAAACCCACTTGGTCATGGTGTATTATTTTTTATGGGCTGTTGAGTTTGGTTTGCTAAAATGTGGTTGAGTATTTTTGTACTTATGTTCATAAGGAATATTGATCTGTAACTTTCTTCTGTGTTGTCGTTGTGTCTTTTCCTGGGTTTTGGTATCAGAGTGATGCTGGCCTCATAGAATGAGTTAGGGAGAATTCTCTCCTCTTCAGTCTTGTGGAAGAGCTTCAGTAGAATTGTTATTCATTCTTTGAAAGTCTGGTAGAATTCAGCTGTGAATCCATTAGATTCTGGACTGATTCAAAGTTGGATGTTGTCTTTTTGAATTCCATCTCCTCCAGATTGTCTATTTTGTTTGCATACAGGTGTCCTTAATAGTCTTGGATAATCTTTTGAATTTCCATTGTATCAGATGTCATGTCTCCTTTTTCATTTCTGATTGAGCTAATTGGAGTCTTCTCTCTTCAATTCTTAATTAGTCTAGCCAGTGGTCTATCCATTTTGTTTGTCTTTTCAAAAAACCTTTTGTTTCATTGATCCTTTGTATTGTTTTTTTTTTAAAGTTTCAATTTCATTTAGTTCTGCTCTAATCTTTTTTTTCTTATACTAGTCTTAAGTTTTCTGATTTTTTTAAAAATAATTTTTCTAGTTCTTTGAGGAGTGATTTTTCAGTCTTATTAATATAGGCCTTAAGCACTGTAAATTTTCTCTTGGGCACAACTTTGGCTGTGTGCCAGAGGTTTTATTAGCTTTTTTAAATTTCCATCTTGATTTCATTGTTGACCCAAGGACCATTCAGGAGCAAATTGTTTAACTTCCATATCTTTGTCTGGTTTCAAGTTATTCTTGGAGTTAATTTCTAGTTTTATTCCACTTTGCCCTTAGGCAACCTGTGATCTGAATGTCAAGGTGCAGCTGGCCTCAGGGCCCCAGTTGTTCTCAGGCAACCCACCCAGCCAGAAACTGTCTGTAGCTGTGGAATTTGCCCTTGATTCCTATAACTCTCCCAATCTGGCTGAAAACAGTTGTTATACCCTGCAAGGGTTGAGGTTTTAGAGAACGGTGTCTGATGTTGCTTAAGGTATTTCTTTCCTGCATCACTCCATGACTAAGCATGTTTGTGGGGAAGGCAATTTTCCCTGAAGACACAAAAGGCACAGAGAGCCCTTCAAGTTCATTATAGGATCTCAGAACTCCTGAATTCACTTCATTTACATTCCCCATTGTACCCAGAGACTGTGGTGGACTGTCGTGGTGCAAAAAAGAAACTCATCAATTCCAGCCCAACTTAGTGGAATTTTTTCTCCTTCTTTACTCTAAGTGGTTATCATCATTTATTTGCAGAATCGTAGGGGCATGCTGCTGGATCCATTTCTCTCTGAGTGCCAAGGAAACTCTCTATTTTGGTTTACTCTTTAGAAGAAACTCACTTTTGAGTGTTGTGTCTGCCATCTTCTATCACCTGATTTTAAACCCAAGCATGGATTTAACTTTAAAATTTTAGGATTAGAAATATAAAACCAGAAAGACTTTTTAAAATGGGGACAGCAGGATAAAAACAATTTACTCCTGGGACCATGCTTAATCATCATCACCATCCCATAATTATATACAATACTTTGATACTTTGGGTTCAAAAATATATTATTATTTAATTAGATTACATCATATTTTATTTCTACCACCTAATTCTTCCTGCTCTAAAAACTTTACCATGAGGGTCTTAATTTGCCAATATAGGAAAAGCAAGGAAGTACATGTTAATCCTAAATGTTCCATTTGTGTAACAAAATTAACATATTCCTTTAGTAAGGATTCTTGTGTCAATATAGATGTTAACCTATTAGTAAAATTTAAATATTTCTTAGTTTCAAATTACAATGTCAATAGACATGGATGTTCTAGTGTGTGTGTGTGTGTGTGTGTGTGTGTGTGTGTGTGTGTGTGTGTGCACGTGTTGCCAATGGATCATTTTTCATATACTGGTGTTTCTCAAACACTTTGGAGTTTTCTGTTTTTGATATAAACATTATCACCTGGAAAAATACTGTATCTGGTGAATAAGGCTTACATTTGCTACCTCCTCTAGTATTAGGCATTGGTTTTAGATTTTTTTTTTCACAAAAGTATCTTGAAAGGGAAGCATAGGCAACTGAAAAGGTAAATCCTATTCCTGGTATTGGGAGTCATAGTTTCTTAGAATAAAGCAAGGAATAATTCAAAGTGCTTGATGCTTATACCAGAATAACTATTTTTAGAATCAGTTAATAGGTTAGATGAACACTTTAGCTGTTACTCTTGGGAAACCTTATTCTATTTTTTTTTTTTTATTTTAAATAGCTCAGTGTCTAAAACCATTTTATAAAGTCATAGACTCAGGACATGGTATTAGAATCATTAGAAGGAATTGAAGTATTGTTTAAAAAGTTTATAAAGTGTACATTGGTAAAACCTAAAAGCCAGGTAAAAATATTCCAAAGTAATATTGATTCTCACAGTATATATTTATTTATCTTAAATATTCTTTTTTCTGTAAAGATTATCACAATTCAACCAATTGTTTCAGTGCAAACCCTAGAAATCTTCCTTGATTTCCTTATATTCTCTCTTTTAATATATGATTCAGCAACCTATTTTATCTGTCTTACTTTCAATATATTTATGAAAACTTCTCTTCTTTCAATTTCATCTGATATCAATTATTTCTAAGCTACCTCCTCTCACACCTTAGCTCTGCAAAAGCATCTATGACAAAAATATTTAGATCACACCATCCCCAATATCAATTGCAGATGTTGCCTTTCCATAAATCTGTTGTTTAGGACACCCACAAGATAAGTATCATTAACTTGAGGTTGAAGTAATGGGTCAAGCACAAAGACTAGTAAACTGAAAAGCCTAATCCCAGAAGTTAAGAACTTTGTGAAGATAAGCCTTTTGAGGTGGTTACTAGTACATGAAAAGGAGTAGCAGCTCATAGAGCAAAAGCTCAATAAGATTTTGGAAAAGTTCTATTGCCAGAAAAATCATCAATCTGATCTGTCAAAGCCCATGTCTATTTGACCCTGAAAGCCAGCCCTGGTTCTCCAAGCCTACACTAGCAAAAAGAAAGTCATCAAAGGTGTGTAGGCACCAAGACTATACTGCAGGAACCACTACAGATATGATCACAGAGGATAATGCACTAGGGAGTTTCTCCCTGAGAGCAAATAGCAGCCAGGAGTCATAATAAAAAAGGAAAGTTCTTTTTCTATCTATCCAAGAAACTTATTCTACTCGTAGAACTGAATGTCTCTGTAGTTTCTGCACAGCAGGCTTTTGATATTGACATGTAACACTGGCAACTAGATATGCTCTGTTCTTACCTTTCTGAAATAGAATATAAAATACAATTTGTCATGTTACTTACTTCATAATTATATATTAAATTGGCTAAAGTACATATAATTTTCTTTAGTGTATTGGTCACTAGGCCATGACAAATCATATCCTGAACTTATAACTGAATGTAATTTCTATATGGAACATTGCTATTTTCTCCTTTGGTTATTTGTAAATAAAATACTTCAGCATATGTAAGAAAGAATGTTTATGGGTAATTAGTCAGAAAAGGATAGACCATAGTAACAACTAATAAGTTGCTCCCTTATATCCATTATCTATTTCATCAGTATTAAGTTTTCAGGGTAACTGGATTCCCAGTTAAAAACATTATTTTCTGCATCTTTTGCAGCTGAGTCTGATCACATGACTCAATTTTATCTAATAGGATAATAGAAGAAATGACATGTCCAACTTTTGATTAGGGCTTTAAAAAAAGTATTTACACTCATTTTGATCTTTCTCCCTTTCTATTAGCTGGGTTATAGTCATAAACTACAAGCAAGAACAAGAATTATAAATCAAGAGATAGAAACCAAAAATTCGTGATGATGAATCAGGAAAATTAATATAACCTATTTCCTCAATACTATGGTTCCTAATTATTGGAGAATAATATGTAAACTTAAAATGCTAAAAGTAAATGTCTACCTTATTTAAATTTCTATAATAGTTGAGTGTTTAAAAATTCCATGTAACAAATAGCAATAACATAATCTGTATGTCAAATAACATAGGTCTCCAAATTAATCTTCCTAATCCATCCTTGCCTCATTAAATTTCATTTTCTATACTGCAGGTAAAAGGAATATCTTAAGGTAAAAATTAGAGTTCTACTACTGCATTAAATATTGAAAGTTGAAAAAAGTATTCACTAACAATGAGAAAAAAGATATAATTTACAATATTCAAGTAGATTTGGAAACATCAGAGAAATGAGACTGCAAAAAACTAAGTGAATTGGATTTCAAATAGTGACAAGAAAAGATGGGGCAGTTAAACTGTTTCTCTTTTAACAGAGTACAGAAGGAAAAGGTGACTACCATAAAAGTGGGTAAGAAGAAATCAGATAAAATTGTAATCATAAATTAAAGGCCGAGTGTGGATCAGTTTATCAGTTTAGATAAACTGAAAGTCCCAGGCACAAGTGGAGTTCATGTCCACTTAAAAGTTCTTTCCCAAAGACTACTTCCAGGTGTTTGAGTTCAAGGCAGAAACAGAGCCTCCCTGGGTGACACAAACTTGCAAGTGGTGAATAGGTCTTGTTCTTGGATGGGCATAAAATACTGCCCCCTCCCTGGACACTATATATAACTATATATATAACTATATATATAAAACTATATATATATAACTATATAACTGTCGGTGACTGGTACTGATCTATGAGGGAGGGTTGGACCCACACCGGAGAGTCAAGATGGCGAGAAGAGACCACTCAGAGGCAGTTCTTCTGGGATCAGTTTGATCAGAACTGAGTCCAAATTTTATTTAGACTCCTTCCAACTTATATACCATTTTCTATACCCTCCAGCAGTGTGATAATTACTTGCTGGGGGCGTACAAATTCCATGATGTATATCGCGCTTTACAAACTATGCATCACAAGACCATCACGAGACTTGCAAGTTCCAAGCAAACAATTCGAATTGTTTGATCGAATGATGTCTGATGTGCTTCACAAAACTTACATTCAGGTCACAGGTGCACAATTTCAATACAGTTTGTTCAAAGTGTTTTCCATAATGTTCAATAAATTGTTCATATTATACTCTTTGTTCTAAACCCTGATTAATACAAAAAACTTTCTAAGTTAACTCTAGGTTCAATCCAAGTTCACTGACTCCTAATATTTTTTAACGATTAATATTATCAACTTAACACAATACTATAATCTCTAAGTTTACTTAAATGACTTAATTTTTATTTATTCCATTAACCTATTATGATTCAACATAGTGCCCTGTAATTCTATAACAATTAATTCAAAACTTATTCTTGAACTACAAAACCTTACCATGACTTATATGAGTTTCATAAATCTAAACTTTAATTTTTATATGATCTAGTGATTGGACTTTAATACTATGCTATATCTTATTAAGCTAATACCTTATCATTAAATCTTATAATTATCATTAACGTATGATTTTTTAAAATCATAACACTATAATTCTCATTCTATTCTAATAAAACTATGACTTTAACCCAAAACTTAAATCTTTTTTCCTAGTATATTAATACATGGCTAAGTGTAAAATTTCCTATTGTCATATTAGAAGCAAAAACAACACCGTTGGGAAAATTTCGGTATACTAATCAAAGGATCTTAAAATTGACCTACAGGAACAGGAACTAAAGTCATAATCTGAGAAAAGGAAATTTAAAAGCTTAAACAAAACTTAAAAGTCTTCTATGAATGCTTATTACTGTTTAAATCTTTTCCGATGGAAATTGTATCGTCTTAAATGTATGTTTTATCCAAACAAGTCTATTCTAAAAATCAAATAGTAGCTGTCACATTCTTGGATAATGGACTGCACAGTTACCATGACAATGGCCACGGGCTAAAGCAAACAGAGTTTCGGCATGTAACAAAACTAGAAAAACTTTCTGCCTGGCTAGAGGCAGGGCAATAAAACTATTATGGTAATTTAGTTTCTAATCTTAGCTCTAGGAGAAACTGCTTTCGGGAACAAAAGCTGACTGACCAGTCTACCAGGAAATAGAAGATTAAAAATGTCTTGAAAGAGGAGTACAACTTAGGAAGACAGAGAAAAATAATTCTGCTGTGCACTTTCCATCAGGTGTATTGAGATTTACTTATAAGTTTTACTGCCATGTATGCACACTGATCACTAATCACACGCCAATATTATAGGTATAACTGATATCCTATGTCAGAGGCAATCTTCCAGATGGGCCTTTACAGGCCTCAGCCATGTAGCTAAAGATGTTGGCTCCCAACATATAACTATATATATAACTATATATATAACTATATATAACTATATATACAACTATATATATAACTATATATATAACTATATGTATAACTAAACTATATATATAACTATATATATATGTAATAACTATGTATAACTCTCTCTAGTGTATCTGAGAGTTATAGAAACAAAATTTATCCACTTCTGCTGAATGGGATAGAAAACACTTTCATCCCCAATGCCCATCCTTTCTTTCTAGGGGAAGGTTGAAAACAAAATTCATCTGCCCTTGGGAGAACAGGAAAATCTCTTGAGTTTGAGATCCCAAAATAAAACCAAGCAGAGTTCTATTACCAAGAGAAGGCTGGAAATTTTCTTTTCTTCAAGTCCTACCATGCATACAGAGTTTTACTACCACAGTGGGGAAATTTAACAATACTGAGAAGTTTCCAACCCAAGGCCCAGATTAACAAGCACTGCCTAAGACAAATTGAACACAAAAAACCAAGAACCTTCTTTTCCCTCCACCTTTAGCATAGCATCATATGAGAAAGTAAGAGAGAAGCAAGGGTATACTCTGTAGTAGAAACAGAAGCTGAAAGTTTAAAGTAGAGCAAGAACACTGAGAGAGAGGAAAAAAAAATATTCTGGCACTCCAGGCCTCACACTAAACATAAAGTAAAAGCATTTCACCATTGGAGGAATCTGAAGCCTGCTGTGCACTGAAGGTAATGACAGGAACAAGAAAATCTCAACCCAGTTCAGTCATAGTTTAGATTCACTTAGCCCTTCAGCAATACACATATAAACCCTAATAACTTGAGGAAAGATGCGAAGCACCCATTTCTGAACATAGATTCTGTTTTTAACACAATGTCAGACATTCAATAAAATATATACATTTTGAGGTATGTACCATGTATGCCTAGATGTTCAAGGGTTTTTATCAAGAAGGGGTGCTGGATTTTATCAAAAGCTTTTTCTGCATCTAATGATATAATCATGTGGTTTTTGCTTTGACGTCTGTTGATGTATTTAGTTACATTTACGGTCTCGTGAATGTTGAACGAGCCTTGTGTCCCAGGGATGACGCCTACTTGGTCATGATGGATGATTTTCGAGATGTGTTGTTGAATCCGGTTTGCTAGGATCTTGTTGAGAATTTTAGCATCTACGTTTATCAAAGATATTGGCCTGTAGTTCTCTTTCTTTGTTGGGTCTTTACCTGGCTTGGGTAACAATGTGATGTTAGCTTCATAAAATGATTTGGGGAGAGTTCTATCTTTCTCAATCACCTGGAATGCTTTCAGTAGGATTGGTATCAGCTCCTCCTTAAATGTCTTATAGAATTCTGCTGGAAAGTCATCTGTCTAGGTCTTTTTTTTGTAGGCAGTTTTCTTATTACATAGTTAATTTCCTTGATTGTTATTGATCTATTTAGGGTCTTAATTTCTTCTTGCTTCAACCTAGGCAGGTTGTGTGATGTCAGAAAATCCTCCATTTCCTTAAGGCTTTCAAGTTTGTTTCCATACAAGTGTACAGAGACTTCTAATGATCATTTGTATTTCTTCAGGGTCAGATGTGACTTCATCTTTTGTGTTTCTGATTGTGTTGATTTGGGCTTTTTCTCTTTTTTTCTTGGTCAGTCTAGCTAGGGGACCATTGATCTTGTTTATCCTTTCAAAGAACCAGCTTTTTGTTTCATTGATTTTTTGTATTATCTTTTTGTCTTCTATATTCCGGATTTGGGCTTTTATTTTGGTGATCTGGATTCTTCTGCTGAAGTTAGAGTTTTGGTGTTCTTGCTTTCCAGTTTCCTTAGGTGACTTGTTAGGCTGTTACTTTGTGATCCTTCCATTTTCTTCATGTGCATTTGTAGAGATATGATATACACAATGAAATATTACCCAGCCATAAAAAAGAACAAAATCATGAATTTCACAGCAACCTGGATGGAATTAGTGTTTATAATACTGAGTGATCTCTCATAGAAACAAAGATCTGAGTATCACATGTTCTCATTCATATGTGGACCTTGAACAACTATCATAATACTAGAAGAAAAGGATTGACGGTGGCGGGAAACTATGGGGGGGATAGGGAGGGGAAGGGAGGTGGGATTAACGGTAGTCACTATCTGTCTGGGGACAGGGGCACACCTCACCAACAAGGGTACCTGCACAATGCATATTTGTAACCTAACCATTAACTGTACTCCACAATTTTAAAATAAATATATTTTTTTTAAAAAGTAATACAAAAAAGACAGAAAAAAATACACTGTTGTGAGGGAAAGCAATCAGCACAATTAAACTCAGTAATGACTCAAATTTAAGAATTATTATTATTATTTTTTTTTAGTTGGAGTCTCACTCTGTTGCCCAGACTGGAGTGCAGTGGCCACTCCTGGCCACTGCAGCCTCGCCTGCTGAGCTCTGGCGATCCTTCCGTTTCAGCCTTCCGAGTAGCCGGAATTACAGGCATGCGCTACCATGCCTGGCTGGTTTTTTGATTTATTGTGGAGATGAGGTCTTGCTGCCCAGGTGGGTTGCGAACCCGCGGGCTCAGGCAATCCACTCACCTCAGCCTCCCAAAGGCGTGGGATTACAGGCTGAGCCACCGAGCCCGGCTAAGAATTATTAAACAAGGGATTTAAAATATCCACAAGTAACACATTTTTTAAAATAGTGGAAAGATACATAAAGTGATGGAGAATTTCAGCAGAAAGGTAAAAACTTAATAGAAAAGTTAGTCTCCAGTGTTTGTCAAAGCAGACTAAGTACAACTTCCTTCTCCCAATGATTGCAACTGAAATGGTAGATAAAATATTTTGAAATTTTATGAATATTCTATAAATATTTTATGAATATAAAATAATAACAGGTCGGTTGGTAGCTAAAGTCAAAATTGAATACCAACCTCTACTAGGCTTTATCAGGGCCAGGGACCATATTCTACCTTTACCACTTTGTTTTGACCCAAAGATGGGCTAAATCCAGTAAGTATACATCAATAATTCCAAGAAATACTATACATTTCTAGTCATAATAATGATAAAAAAGGATTACTGCATATAAGAGTGTGGTAGTGAGGGAAATCTGTGTGTTTTATTGGTTTTTTTTAATCATTTTGTTTTATTTTCTTTCTTGGTTCTAACCAAGGCTATTCCCAGTTATGGAATTGCATTGCCACAATGATGATGTCTAGTCATACAAAATGTTGAGAAAAGGCTTATCTCTGTGACCAGAAGAACTAGGAAACAGAACTTTTGTTGTCCAAAGAGTACAGAGGGAATACTCATAGTTTTTTCTTCCTGTTTCCTCTCATCGTTTTCTCCTAAAGTTGGTTCAGGTGCACGGAACCGTACTTCACCACAAGAAACTAAAACAATAAAAGAACTCCAATTTCTGTCCAGAAGAACTAGACAAAGGAGTTCCTAAGAGCCAGACAGTGTGGAAAAAAATTATTGGCTATCAATCCCATATTCTTTTTTGTTTTGTTTTGTTTTTGAGTTGGAGTCTCACTCTGTTGCCCAGACTGGAGTGCAGTGGCCGCTCCCAGCCACCACAGCCTCGACCTGCTGGGCTCCGGTGATCCTTCTGCCTCAGCCTTCCAAGTAGCTAGAACTACAGGTGCACGCTACCTCACCCAGCTAATTTTGTTATTTATTGTACAGATGAGGTCTCACCAAGTTGCCCAGGCAGGTCTCTAACCCACAGGCAATCCCATATTCTATACCCAGCAAAAGGATCTTAAAATGAAAGCAAAATAAAGACAGTTTAATATAAACAAAAGATTAGATAATTTCATTTCAGCATATCTACATGGCAAGCAGTGTTAAACAAAGTAAAACACTGACTAGAAGTGTTATTTAAACAAGTGAGTAAATTAAAAAGACATATTATTACCCTAATCACCTCAAGAGAGGGTCGGGGAAGTGAGACCAAAAAGGGAAGGAGACTGATTTATGGTATAAAATCACATAGTGGTTTCACAAGAGGTAATTTTGACTCAAACTTCAGAGAACTTATGGAAACTACAATTCAGATCTCTGTAATTTGACCATCAATTGGATGAAGAAGAGAAATAATTTACTTTTCTTTACCTTTTAGCTATTGGAACATGGCCAACCCCATAGAGTATTAATTCCCAAGGACTTCTGATTCTTCTAATATGCAGAAAAGGTGAGTTCCAGAAGCCTGAGGGCATTCTTCAAAAGTGATGCAGATGCAAGCAGAAGGGAAAAGAAAACACACACACTGAATATTAGACTAAAAGAAAATGGTAGAGGAATCAAGGGTGAAGCCCATGGAAGACTAACATCAGCTACACTCCTCTATCTTTATCTATTGTCCTTTAATGTCTTTTGGCCCAAATATCTTCCTAAATGAACAAGAAAGTATTACCTGTATGCAGTGAATTCAACTGTACCAAACATCAGAGAAGTTTCCCATTTAAAGATGAAAGAAATTAGAGCCATATATAATATAATATATAGATATAAGTATTTACTTATATCAGTATCTACATCAGTATATATGTGAAGGAAGCCCCTCAAAAAAGCAGAATTATCTTTTGGAGGGTGGGCCCCTGGTAGCACAGGCTTATTCCACTACATAAGTGTCCTAAAAAACCCATCAGCATCAGGGTACCACCTAGCATTGCTATGAGAGGCTGAGGATGGCTTAGTGAATCTTTTTGGAGATTCTTTCAAAGCGTTTGTCCATTTCATGATGGTTGATTTATGAGAGCTCCTGCCCACACTGGACTGAGCGTTTGCTGTTTTTGACCCCCAAATGGCATAATCTCCATGTTCCACCATCCCTATTCTGCCAATCTCTCCCCGAGCCACTTTTGTTCGTTTGTTTCCCATGGATTAAAAAAGTCCTCAAAAGGAAACCTTTTGCCAATGAAGAAAAGGTGACACCAAAAAAGGCACCAAAATTGATGATTTCAAAAACTTTTGAGCAGTGGAAAAAGCATCTTGATAGGTGCATGTATCAAGCAGAGAGCATTTTAAAGGTGACTGACGTTTAAACATGTAAGAAAAAATAAACAAATTTTAAAATCTAAATGTCAGTGGTTTTGAGTCCCCCCACATATAATAAATTGCCTTGCAGAAAAGAAAATGTGTGGATGGAAACTTCATGCTTATACATTACTGAGAAATTGATAAACATATCTGAGCTGGACTGATAACACTGGAAAAAGAAATGTGATCTGCAATTGAGATTTGAGCCAAGAGAAATTAACAAATTCAAAATCATTAATAAATTCATTGAAGGCTATAACTCTACAGAAAAAATAGCACATTGTCTGGCAATCAATATTTTATGGATCTGTCTTTCTATAGGCTAATGGGAACTGGTTTGAGAGTGCTTCACACATAATTATGAACAAAGTGTCACTGGTAATCCATGCTGTTTTAAGTTTCATGCCACTTATTTTATTTATGCTTCAGCTTCTGAACAAGATTGCTGTCAACCATGCCATCTCTTATGGTCAGTGCAGCTGATCTTGCTTACTACATCCCATTGACTAAGCACTATCACCCTGTGGCATCCTCGTGCATGTTCTAATATAGTCACTGAATACCACTCTTAATTTATGTTGTCACTTCTACTGGTCTTGCCACTCCTTACACTGGTTCTGCCATGACTGGGAATCACCACCATGTGCTAGGGAATGACCGTCATTTCTTCCAAGAAAAACAAGGTCCATAGGTGCAGCTTTTATAAGACTATTGTCAATCTTCATAAATGACTCTATTAATCTTATACATCTCCAACTTAAACTTATACTTCCTCTCACCACATGCAAAAACTAACTCAAAATAAATTAAAAACTTAAAGACCTCAAACAACAAAAATTCAAGAAAAATATCTAGACAACACTCTTCTGGATATTTGCCTGGGAAACAAATTTATGATCAAATACCCAAAAGCAAATTCAGCAAGAACAAAAATTGGCAACTGGCACCTAATTAGACTAAAGACTTTCTGCACAGCAAAATAAATTATCAATAGAGTACATAGACAACCTACAGAATGGGAGAAAATATTTGCAAACTATGCATTTGACAAAGGATAAATACCCAGAATTCATAAGTGAAGTAAAAAAAATCAACAAGAAAAAAAATGCCCCATTAAAAAGTGGGCACAGAATGTGAACACTTCTCAAAAGACATACAAGCAGCCAAAAAACATATGAAAAAATGATCAACATTACTAATCATAAGAAGAATGGAAATCAAAACCACAATAAAATAACATCTCACACCAGTCAATATGGCTATAATATTAACAAGTCTAAAAACAACAGATGCTGGCAGGGTTGCAGAGAAAAGGAAATGCTCATACACTGTTGGTGGAAACCTAAACTAGTTCAGCCCCTGTGGAAAGCAGTTTGGGATTTCCTAAAGAATTAAATACAGATTTATCATTCAACCCAGAAATTTCCCCAATGGGTGTACACCCAAAGGAACATTAGTGGACCTTGATCATCTATCATAATACTACACTACAACAAAGGGATTGGCAGTAGTGAGACACTGCCGGGGCACATAACATTAATAAGAGCTGTTCCCAAACCAGGCAAAGTGGGGACCAATGGGAGGACCAAACTTCACCTATACAGTGACCACTTATGTACCTAATCCTGAGTTGTAGCCCACATCTTTAAAATATAAAAAAATAATTTTTTTAAATTCCAATTTTTGCTAAATTGTTTTATAAACTCAAAAACTCCAATTCAAACCCAGTAGTATTTTTTTGTTAAAACTGAAAAAACTAATTTTAAAATTAATATAAGCATACGGTATTGAAAAAGTCCTGAAAAAAGACAAACAACTTTAAAGTTCTGATACAACAGGTTTCAAAACTTATTAAAATTTGCTATAATTGGTACAATGTGGCATTGGTACAAAGAATAATATAGGTAAGTCATATTTGTCATAATAACAAATATGTCATATATAAGATATATATGAGATATATAAGATATATATGTCCTTGAATTTGAATTTGAGTGCTCCATTTTTATAAGATATTGGACTTGGAGATTACTTGGAGGTTACTCCCAGCATAAATTTCTTTATCTGTGTAAAATATGAATAATAACACCTGCCTTGCTATTTATTCTGCAAAATAAATGAGATTGTATTTGTGGAAAAATTTTGAAAAGTACATAGTATTATATACAAATATAAGATTCATTCCATGCTCTTCCCATGGATCATTCAGTTATTTTTCTGTCATTAACTGGAATTAAAAACTAAAATGTTGTTATTAAAAATATATATATATATATATCTGTCCTATTGCCTTCCAAAAAAAAGTAGACAAATTTAGCAGTGAAAATTATTTTTTAACAGAGGATGCTAAAAAATTGGATAACAGTATGCCAAAATTACCTGTGATCCACAGATCACACTATACATAAAAACATACTCAAAATAGACAACCTCAATGTAAAACATTCAAAGATCTAGAAGAAAAGTTCTAGAGAATACTTGAGTTTGTGTTTGGCAAAGATTTCTTAGATAACTCTAAAAGCAAAATATAGAAGTAAATTATAACTTGGACTTAATCAAAATAAAAGGATAAATGAAAACTTATTGTATTACATCTACTATGGTAAAATTAGCACCTCTTCAAATATTTATTCATTTATTTTAACTTTATAACACCTTTGTAATAACAATGAATTTAAAACATGACACATGTAGCCATAACAATATTTTTCTCTATATCCTTAATCTATAAGCTATATTTTAAATACATTTATTTATTTACCACTTTTAAACTTTTTTTGTTGAAGACACAAATACACACACTACCCTAGGCCTGCAGAGTCAAGATTATCAGTATCACTTCCACCTCCACATCCTGTCCCACTGAAAGTTGGGGTAAGTAGTGTGTCATAATGATGTGGAAGCCTCTGCGTTTTTTAAAGGATGGAATGTGAAAACTGTCAAAACTGATCTGTAATGAGTAAGTTGCTTCAAATAAAAAAAAAATTTAAACTTTTGGTTGCAAATTGGTAGAGTGAAGAAGAAAAAGCATCCGAGGAAAAGGGAGGCTTAAGAATATAGCTTTAAGACAGAAGAAAAGGGGTAGTAACATACATGCAGCTGTTATCTCATTTATTAATGATGCCTTCTTCTGGAGTACCTCCTGAAGAATCTACCTGAGACTGTTTTATAGTTAATTTTTTTTAGTTTATCAT
The DNA here is from genome assembly GCF_000164805.1 of Carlito syrichta. Taxonomy (NCBI): domain Eukaryota; kingdom Metazoa; phylum Chordata; class Mammalia; order Primates; family Tarsiidae; genus Carlito; species Carlito syrichta. Next base: position 213,635 of record NW_007247758.1, on the reverse strand, counting down.
AGGAACACACTGTAAAATAATTTAAAGTATAGTATAGTAACGACACAAACCAATAACATAGTCTTTTATTACCATTATCAAGTATTATAAACTGTACATAATTCTACCTACAAAAATGATTATATTTTATCTCTAAAATATATAAATATGTGTCAGACACTTGGTTTTCTATAACATCATGTCACTGCAAAAATTTTAGTTCTTGTTCTCTGTTATATCTGTTGCTAACCTGTGTCAACTATTCACTTTACATGATTTCACTATGTCTCTTTAAATATGATTGTTTTTGTAGGTGGGATTTTTGACTAAGAAATTTTTATAATGCATGGACATTGTAACTTTGCACAATTAAGGAAACATTATAAAATAAAATAATAATTATTATGTTCATTAAAGTTCATTGTTCATTTTTCACCACAAGGTTTCTTTTCCTCTGTTTCTTTTTCTCTGTCTTATAACTATATTCTTAAGCCTCCCTTTTCTTCAGAACGTTTTTCCTCTTCACTCTACCAATTTACAACCAAAAGTTTAAATTTTTTTTTATTTCAAGCAACTTAGTCATTACAGATCAATTTTGAAAATCTCACATTCCATTCTTTAAAAAATGCAGAGACTTACACATCATTATGCCACACTACTTATATGCAGAGGGAAATTTGTAAGAGGGTCTTCCCTTGAATATTTTCTTTCAGTATTCTTCAATTAGGTCAATAAATAGCATTAGTAGAATAAATATTAAGGTGACTTGTGCCCAGAAATATTATGCTTAATAAATATAACAGTTATAGATATCAGTAAAAGACAACATATAATCAGATATCTCTAATTTGTGATAACTCAGAAACTAATTCAAGTATATAGCAAATCCCAGAATAACAGATGGAAGGATAACTCCACTCATTCATTCTCTCACCTTACACAATCAAGAAAAATAGCACAAATTAGACAAAAAGAAAGAAAGAAAGAAAGAAACATTCAAAAAGTGACACAGTTCTACTTTTTTTTCTTTTTTTTTTTACTTTTAAAGATGTGAAGTATAATTCAGATTTAGGTATACGTCATCATACAGTTAAAGTTTGGGTCACTTTTTGGTCCCCACTTCACCTGATGTGAGATGAGGCAATCTTATTGATGAAGTGTCTCCCCCCTTCCCCAGCAGTGTCCCACTGCTGTCAATCCCTTTCTTGTTGAATTATAGCAAATGTGCAGGGTCCACTTATGAGTGAGAACATGTGGTATTCAGTTCTTTGTTTCCGTGATAGATCACTCAGTATTATAGACTCTAAATCCATCCAAGTTGCTGCAAAGTACATAATTTTGTTCTTTTTTTATGGCGGCATAATATTCCATTGTGTATATGTTCCACATTTTGTTTTTAATCCAGTCCAGTTTCATTGGGCTGCATGGTTGGTTCCATGTTTTTGCTATTGTGAATAGTGCAACAATAAACATGTGTGTGCAAGTATATCTTTTTTGTAGAGTGATTTAAGTTCCTCTGTGTATATTCCCAAAAGGAGGATTGCTGGGTCATATGGAAGGTGGATTCCTAGTTCTTTTAGGACTCGCCACACTGTTTTCCATAGAGGTTAAACTAGTTTGTATTCTCTCCAACAGTGTAGAAGCATTCCCTTTTCTCCACATCCTCACCAGCATCTTTTTGTTTGTTTTATTAATGATGGTCATCCTGACTGGAGTTAGATGATAACTCAAGGTGGTTTTGATTTGCATTTCTCTGATGATTAGTGAGGATGAGCTCATGTGTCTGTTGTCTGCTCGTATGTCTTCTTTTGAGAAGGGGCTGGTTGTTGGGAGCCAACATCTATAGCTACATGGCTGAGTCCTGTAAAAGCCCATCTGGAAGATCGCCTCTGACATAGGATATCAGTTATACCTATAATATTGGCGTGTGATTAGTGACCAGTGTGCATACATGGCAGTAAAACCTATAATTAAATCTCTATACACCTGATGGAAAGTTGCATAGCAGAATTATTTCATATGACCGTGTCCCTTCTAAGTTGTACTTTTTTCTAGATATTTTTAAACTTCTATTTCCTTGTAGACTGGTTAGTCAGCTCTTGTTCCCAAAGGCAGTTTCTCCTAGGATTAAGATTAGAAACTAAATTATCATAATAGTTTTATTGCCCTGCCTCTAGCCAGGCAGGACGTTTTTCTAGTTTTGTTACATGCCGAAACTCTGTTTGCTTCAGCCCGTGGTCATTGTCATGGTAACCGTGCAGCCCATTATCCAAGAGTGTGACAGCTACTATTTGATTTTTAGAATAGACTTGTTTGGATAAAACATACATTTAAGACGATACAATTTCCATCGAAAAGATTTAAACAGTAATAAGCATTCATAGAAAACTTTTAAGTTTTGTTTAAGCTTCCTTTTCTCAGATTATGACTTTAGTTCCTGTTCCTGTAGGCCAATTTTAAGTATACCAACATTTTCCCAACAGTGCTGTTTTTACTTCTAATATAACAATAGGAAATTTTACACATAGCCATGTATTAATATACTAGGAAAAAGGATTTAAGTTTTGGGTTAAAGTCCAATCACTAGATCATATAAAAATTATAGTTTAGACATATGAAACTCATATGAATTATAGTAAAGTTTGGTAGTTTAAGAATAAGTTTTAACCGAGTTATAAGGCATTACGTTAAATTGTAATAGGATAATAGTATAACTAACAGCTAAGTC